>NW_017275477.1:530743-606397 GCF_001594065.2 Cyphomyrmex costatus | reverse complement strand
TATATATATATAATCAATTAATTGATGTCGAATAATTATAAGATATGCAATTACATATTATTTATCTTTATTTTATAGTTATAGTTTAAGGTTCCAGCTTCTATTCGAGCAAATATCCGAACTTCTATATGACGTTCCATTTTTTAAAACAATTTCAAAGATGGTCAAAATACATTTCTTTTACTATTTAATTTAATTTTTCTCAAAAACGTAACATGCTGAAGAATTTTCAATTACGGATTTGTAGTTTACGGGAAAAAAACCTATCAGAATCATCTGCCACATGTCATGAAATATGAAAAAAGTTTAAAAATGTTGCACAGAGATATCTGTATTGGACAGATTTTGGTAATAATTTTCTGTTTCTATCTATAAATTTCCTTGTTCTATTTGCAATAGAAACATAGATAACGCATAAAGCAAAACTATCATTTGCAGATCAAACAATGCAATAGAGACGCTAAAGGTATAAAGATATATAGAATAGGCCGTCACTGCATACATGCACATGTCGCTACCAAGTTTGCGGCGCTACTGCTAGTTTATATTCGGAGTTTTTACATCAACAAACTTCCGATTAAAATTATTCAAAAATTAAAACCGCAGTCAAAAGTCCAACAACAATCTTATTATATACATATAAATGAAAATGCGTTCTTTTTCGATCAGTCCGAATAAAATTGTTACAATCAATATATGTATACCAGAGATATTGTGACCGAGTCCGTAAAATGTGTTATTTTATCATATATAATCGAGTTCCAAATTTTTTCAATCACACGTATGAAAGCATTCATGTAAAGAATTCTGTGTTAAGTCGCTTTTACAATGCCTTTATGAAATTAAATTATATCAAAATTATCAGTGTGTGGTTTATGCATCATAGAATTATAACAAATTTTCTTCAGATAGCTTTTTCAAAGTTTTTTTTTGGAATAATAGAATACTTATCTAATTACATTTATTTCTTTGTACATTTTTTATAAGAAGTAATATTTGATACCTTTTTTGATATACTGGCGTATACTTTTTCCTTTTTTTAAATCTTTTAGAGATAATAAATAATAAGAAT
This sequence comes from Cyphomyrmex costatus, assembly GCF_001594065.2. NCBI lineage: Eukaryota > Metazoa > Arthropoda > Insecta > Hymenoptera > Formicidae > Cyphomyrmex > Cyphomyrmex costatus. The sequence continues at coordinate 605,325 of NW_017275477.1, read as the reverse complement.
ATAATATAAATTATATATACAGAAGAATTAAAAAATTAAATTAACAATTGGCAAATCAGCGTTTAATTATAAGAAATATGATTAAGATTTATCAAAAAATAACTGATTAGGGTTCTCTTAATAACAATGAAAATAAGTTTCGTCACGAAATACAGAAAAAGAATTACTGTGCTGCAGCCGAAGAGGCGACACATAGCTAAAGAATCAATACATCAAATAAACGGTTCGCCAGAGAAACTCAGGTGGCTTTAATTCTCCTGCGACAGCAAAATCTCGCAGACCTGTGAGAAATGCCAACGATGGGCAACCTATAAAGCTGGATTTGTCAAATAAAAGACTCGGAAGCGGAATCAAGATTAACTGGGAAGCTAAGTTTTCTTTCAGTTCGACCACTGACCGATCTTTTCTCCGCAATCTTTTCTACAACCATGTTACCATTTAGCACCATCCTTTCTATTACATTCGGCTAATTAACTTTTCGTAATAAAAAGCATGAAGTCACTGACATATTCTCTATAATCTGTTTTGTAAGATAAAAGAATTTTTTTCATGGAAATAAAAAATTAATAAATTTTAAAGTGAAGTTCAACGTTGCTAATATAGTCAAATAGAGATATTTTCATTATAAAATTTTTATATGAAATCTTTTTTAATATTTTTAATCTTTTTTAACATTTTAAATTGTTTTTAAAATATATAAAAAAAACTTAAAATTGTTCTATGTATAAGAAATTATGTATATCCTTTAAGACCAATTTTTTGCCCTAATTTCTGTATTTATTTATATCATCTATATATGTATATGTAAAGTTTCATTAAAATCACACAGAATTCAATACGTATAGTCATTTTGGTTCTGTCAGTTTAAAATTGACTAATTATTATGAATGTACAAGATTTGAAATCATTGATCTTGAAAACATTAATATGGAGATTTTAAAGATATGCTTATTATTATTTTTATCCTAGCATAATTTAAAAAGAAAAGTGTGGTGCTAATTTTTATTGATTTTTTATTTCTAGCTCATAGTTAATGCAAAATAATTGCATATTCTTATTGTTCATGTATACACACAAGTCTTAGAAGCATAACGGTACTAAATACATAATATAAATAGTCTCGTATAAAGGAACGAGATAAGCTGCGCTTAGCACCGACACTACTGCGTGTCTCTTGATCAATTACTAAATACAAAAACTAAGGTAAGAAGGATCTTCTTTGCAGAAAATACTATGAGACAAGGAGTTAGTATTTAAAGGTCGTATTTGAATAATGTAGTTGTAAACAGACATCACTGCAAAGGGAATTTTTTGTCGTAGTTGAAGTTTTTGTAATTGAAAGTAGAATTGCCAACAAATACACACACACACACATATTAGAGATTATTAAAATATATTTTAATAACCTAATCTTTATATTATTTCATAACTTTTATATAAATTAATTTCATGATAAAAATTATACTGACAATGAGTATTCATCAGAGTTTTAGGATATAAAACTTCTAATAATTGTGAATTATTTTCTTGCACTACTTGTTTTTTTGAAGATCCTTTTTAATGGGCGAAATAACGTCATTAATTTTAATGTACTTATGTATATTTTACCATTTAGATATTTATATATTTCTCTGTTATACATTAATCTTTATGTTTACAGAAGATTAAACATTATGTTCAGTAATAAATCAGTTATATTTGAAATGTAATTGAACATGTGAGACATTTTTTTATCTCGTATAGATATATCAATTCTTTACGTCACTTTAAAGATAAAATTGACGAAACAGCCTCACTCTACTATATCTTAAATATTGTATAATATTATACACAATACATATATGATATAATTCTTATATTATATACATTATTATTATATTTCTTATTAGATTTCATATAATAGAAAATTATAAATAATATTTTCTTCAAATTTTATCTTAAAATCCAATAACGAAGATGTATATCTTGTGAGGAAACTTAAAATATACATAAACGCCACACGAGATATCGCGATTCTCAATCTAATAAAGTAGTATTAACTATATGAGTGCTCTGAAGACGTTTCCAAGATTTTCCAAGGATTAACTTCACATAATCCTTTCATCTCTATTCTCAAAAAATAGACTCTTTGTTCTACGGATCGTCCTGTATTTTCCAGCCAGCCGAGATTCTAGAGCAGATTAGAATGCTGCAATCGCTTAAATTATTTTCCTTTAAATAGTTCGCTAGATAAGAGACAATTTTACCTCTGCTTTTGTCGCTACATGTTCGTATGCACCTGTTACACTCGTGTTTACGTACCTTCCACCTCCGGTAGTTACTATCCTTGGAGGTAACCCGGACTACGTTTACGTAACTCTGGAATGGTTACTCGATCTCATAAACGAGCCATGGCCATTTTCAGAAATGTACCGACAATTTTCAACTAGAAGAGATCACGATTTATTCCAAACCATCCTATCAAGCAATCGAAAATTAGAGAATACAAAATTAAACACGAGCGGAAAAAGCCTTAGTCAAAACAGTTTTACGTGTCTAATAATATTTCTTATAAATTTACTCAATTTTTAATTCGAGTAAATTATGCATCGATTATCTGTCGGTCTTAAAATATAGTCCTAAACTAAAACTAGAGTAATAATACCACAAATTAAGTTGGCAAGCAACTTATTAATTGATGCTAACAGAAAATGGAAGTAACTAATTATTTATAATACCTCTCTCTCTCTCTCTCTCTCTCTCTCTCTCTCTCTCTCTCTCTCTCTCTCTCTCACTCTTCCTTGTTATTATTTTGTTATAATAATTTCATAATGATGATCTTTTTTATGACTGTCACGGTAACATCAGGGTTGGAAAGTCATTTGGCTACTTATAACAAGTTGGAAAAATCACTCGTTATTAAAAAAAATTAACTCGACATTTGCAACACGTTACTTTTTACTTATAACGAGGTAACGTTACTCGTTACCTACTGCAAATTAATAAGTAGCACGTAATGATGCAAGTTACTTTTCAAAGTGACTAACCCAACCTCAGCGCAATCTCAGAGTTTAATTAGTTATCATTATAACCATAAAAAATTGCAACGTCATTATCAAATTGTTATTATAAAAAGTAACGGAAAAAGTAGTGGAATAGTAACTCTTCCATTTCATGAATTCTAATTAGTATCCTTAAAACTTGTAAATAATTTATTGTGAAATATATTACTTCAGCCGAGATTTAAAATCAGATCTCCCGAATTCCATGCGTGGAATAAAAAATTAAAGATTAATAATTACAAAAATGTTATTAAAAATGATTAAAAATTATCACAAAATTATCCGTAATGAAATTAATATTTTAAGAGTATCTATTTTAATGACAAATTGAATTTATCTTTAGTATAAAACAGAAAATGTTATAAAAATTTCTCAACAGATACAATCAAATCTTAAACATGCGACAAATATTTTACATACTAATAGGAATGAAAATGTAAAACAAAAAGCACGAAAATAAAAAAAATATTGTTTCAGTATTTTTACGAGTTTTGTGTGGCGATTATTACGACGAAAAAACTGTGCGAATTTAATGAAATAAAACACAATCGAAATTACTGTAAAAGCGCAAAGCCTATTAAGCGGAGTTCATTAGAGCGTGTTGTAACGTTCCATTGGTGTAATGTTTGCATGTTCCGCTTCTGCTTATGCGAATAACACAAACCCGGTTTTAAATTATCCGCTGTACTGAAAAGTTGTCGTACTCTTGCAAAGTTTCTCGCGCACAACTTAATCCTCTTATCTTAACGCCAACATTAAATTATACCGACAAATATGTTTTTCAGAGTTTCGCTAAGGTGGTCGACATATAGGAAGTTTCGTAGCATAAAGCTCGGCTCGTGAGAGAAAGAGAGAGAACAGCCACTTAATAGATGTGTCGCTTGGAAACAACGTGCGGTACATCACGCGTGTAACACAGTTTCGACAGCGCGCCGATACCGACGGGATCGTTTCTCTTCCCTGAGATTCGCCTCGCTTCCTTTGCCCATGATATGCAAATGTTCGTGATTTAATGGCAATGTCTTATATGCATGTAGTTCTACGTAACATCTTCAGACGCGCGAGAAGACCTAAGACATGTTACAACGACACTTGCATCCTCGGTATCCTTCGTAGAGAAATTGCGAAGATCTTTTTGTCGCACCTGCGACTACCGTGGCAAATAATTTACAAGAAGATACATAGATTTTGATTCAAAATGCTAAAATACTGAAAAGAATGACCAAATTACGGAGGATTTCTCTTAAATAGAATTAAACTGTTTATATAGCAGAACAATTATTAAATAGTTCATTTAAAAAAAAAGAATGCGTATAAAGAAAAATACAAAAAAGTATCGTAATTACTTATAATTCTATTCATATATAACAACAATTTTTTTATTTTATAATATTTCGTTTTACATTAATTTGTATTTTTTTTAGAAGGACTCAATAATTCTAAAACTGGATAATTAATCTTTTGTTTGTAAAATAAATATTTTTCGTTTTATGCTACAAAATATTGTAAAAAAGATGTACCAAATGGTACCATAATCTGTCTTAGTGACATCATTTTCAATTTGAAATTTTTAAAATAAAAAATAATTATTTATCGTGATTATTGCAGATTAACAACAGATTATGCAATATTAATTTAGTTGAATTTAATAATTACAAAGGTCCGAAGCATGTCAATCTTTGCAAATTTAAAAACATTTTTAATAATAAAATCCAATATATGCGAATGCAAATATAATATCTTCGGAAAAATAAATTCTTAATGAAAATATTGTAATTGAAATCAAAGGACATCAAAACTAATAGAGATGATATAAACTGGAAACGTATAAATTGGCTTATACTCGCAAGTCACTTACACATGTAATACATGTTAATACTAAAAAGATATATGTTTAATATTATAAAGACTAAATAATGATAACTTTGTCATAGTTTCAACTTGATTTTCTTATTATTTAAATATTTAATATTACGATACGGCAAAAGAAACATACTACTCCGACAATAATTTTGTTAATTTAGAAGAAAAAGAAATTCACATACGTAATGCAATTTTGTCATAATATTAATATTGTCATAAAATATAGGTGACTTATTTAAATATTATAAAAATTATGAAAGAAAAATACAAATGTGAAAAATAATTGCAACAGCTGCTTTTAAGTCCACGAACATTACCACATGAAAAAGAACCATAAAGCTAAAAATAAACCACCGATCTGAATTTACGTACTTTTTACAATCTTGCATAGCTTTTATTGAATCGTAAGAAGGATATATAAATTATGCTTTAATAATGCAACAGTGTCTAAAGTCAATTGCAACGTGGAAAATTACAGCTTTATGGCAAATAAAGTTACAGGTTTATTGGAAATAAATTCTCAGCTTTATTGCGGAAAATTAAAATTTCATCTCATGAAAACTGGCAGTGACGCAAAAACAAATCTCTTTTTTATCGTACAGCTTCAGAAACTCTTACGGCGTTTATTCCAGAAAAAGACTTCTTTTAGAAGTCAACTTTAACGTTAAATCCGTGAGAACATACGTAAAAGATGCATTATCTACGAAAAGATTGATCTCCATAATCAAGAACGCGATGAAGAAGCAAGATTTAATGTTAAATCGATTATTCCAGCTAACTGCAAAGTTTTAAGAAAATTGAAATAAACTAGCAATTCTTGAATTTATTGTTAGTATTTACAGTCATTCGACACGTAGGTGCGATTTGGGTTTCGAACCTCCGGAACGATTTCGAACTTTGGGAATGCTTAAGAGTTTCCTCTAAATGCATGTACCTCGTTCGATGTAGACTTAAAATAAACGTCTTATGGGGATCTTTAATCTGTATGCCTCGCTATAATATGAGAGTACTGGGGGCAGAGCGAGAGAGAGTAAGATGGGCTACGAGGCTTACATGCACGTCTAAACAGGGATTATGGCGAAGTTACAAGTTACCTGAAAATCTATGACAATGTCTCTTCTATTACGCTCTGAATCAAGTTTGTAACATACTTGAATTGGGATCGATATTCGTACCGACATGAAGGACATACTGCTATTATATTAACTTTACGAAATTTGGTTTGTATCCGACGAACATCACTTCATCACTGTCTCCTTGGTTACCTTCAGTTAAGCATTCATTTAATCCTTTATGCAATTATACAGTTAAGCGTTCCTTTACTATCTACGTATATGTATCCTATAATTAAATCATGCATGAAAAGGACGCTTTTGTTGAAGTATTTAAAAATTTAGTTAGAGATATACACGTATAGATTTGAAAATAACTTGTGTTAAACCAATATACTTATTCATATAGAGTGCTTAAGCTAATTGCTACAGTATTACAATTTTTTGTAGCATTACTATTATCATGCTTAAGTTTTTTCTACATAATTTTTTTTTATTTCGATAATTTAACAAAATTATTTTTAGATTTTTATTTAGCTCATGAATTTTTAAATATTTTAAGAACTCTTTCCATATGTCAAATTGTACAATTAATTACTTAAAATTATTTTGAAATTAATTTTAATTCGTATTAGTTAAAAATATAGCCGGTTTTTTTATTTAATATTACGACTGTAATGGATATACATAGGAGAAAGGTATCTAATTGATTGCTGCAAAAACTAACTGATGTGAATGTAATCCACTTCAAAAAACGGCACAATTATTACATAAAACGCATTAATTTTCAATTTTAATCTGATGAAATAAAATCAGACCGCATTAATACATACAATAAAGTAACTCGCGTAAAAAGCGTATTTGATCTAACAATATAAACGATAAGCAAAATCCCACAACAAATTCTTTCCCTTTTCCTCCATTGTTTGTTGTCAACCTAGTAAAAATTCATCTGATAATATACACGGAATTAATTTGATGGCGCAGGATATGCTCACGACAGATCCCCCTTAAACGGAAAACTTTGAATATTCCTACGAAAATTGCATTTAATTAAAATCTTTTCACACCGACAAGAATGTGCAGTTCTGTATAACCCTCTCCCGAGTTTCACACCTCCTGGGCTTTAATAAAACACGTCTAGTACTCTTCTATGTAATGAACTCCGAGAAAAATATTTAATATAAGGTATTTTTTATAGCAAAAATTTATCAACAGCGAAAACCAACATGTATTGTCAAATAAATTCCATCCTTTCTTGTTTATGCCATTATGCATATAATACATATTTTTTCAATGCATTGAAATATGTTTGATATTCGACATAAAGGAAATACATTCACTGATTGCATCAAAGTTATAAGTTGTCCGTTGATGCAATTTCATAAAGGTGTATAAGAATTGCATTATACAGCTTTGCAACATTATTCCACATTACTATTCACTGTCCATCCGATAAAGAACAATTTGCGCTGATCAGTAATGAGAGAATAATAATAAAGCATTAATATATATTGGCTCAACGTTTAATTGGTTATTGCTGCAACAGCAATTTTTAAAACGTAACTCTTTCATTTGTCAACTAAGATACATCTTACATTTATTCTTTAACGGAAGTATGCAGAATTATTATTAACTATTTCTAATTTTTTTAGATTAATACTATATATTTTATATAAAATGTAAAATTCAAAAACGTTTTAATTTTTCAATAATTATGTTCTACAAAACTTCAATTAACAAAATATTAGATTTTTTTATTACTTTTTCGTTTTCGTACTAATTTATTATTAAGTGTAATATTACATAATTATTTAAACTACGTTTAATTAATTTATTATGATAGTAATTATTTATTTCAGTGGACTTTATCATATTATAGAATGGCAACTGTAAATAAAATGAATTACTTATTTGTTTCTTATTATGCAAACAACATTGTAATTTTTTTAGAAAATTAATAATCCGATAATGATTATACCGTAAAAATTATTGTTCAGTTCGAAATACATTTCCCACTTCGTACATTCGATTTTAGATATTAAGATTCAAAGCGTTTTATATGCTAATAACCATAATTAACCAAACTATCTGAACATCCCCGAATCGTTGAAAGATCATTATGCATGAATGGATTTTGTTCAACATATGTGATTCCCATTATAGTAGAAACTTCACTTGGACCAGGATCAATTGACTATCCAATTACTCTGACTTCGTGATCAACTTAAGGATTACTGAAAGTTTGCCAGGAAATGGAAGAAAATTTTACCGTTCCAAATATCCTTGTGCTTTTGCGAACCGTCTTGTATGAAGAATGATCATACGATCGATGCTCAACTTTCTTGACTTCATAAAGAAATTGTTCATTTATCAATCTTCCTGCCACAGAAAGAAAACAATTCTTTCGCGAATCGTCAAGATTCTTTAAGCATGAATATATCAAATAACTGTCTAATTTTTGAGTTATTGTAGTTATTAACTTCATTATTAACTTCTCTCTCGTACGATTTATAAAAAGATTTTTTTAACGTATGCTATAAAGATAAAATATATTTAACATTGTACGTACATACATTTGGTATCGTTTCTTTAATTCTACATAGATTTTTTCTCAAACTTTTTCTATACATAAGTATTTATATAATAATATCGTTTTTCATATATGTATATATATATATATATATATATGTACATATACGTATATAATAAAAAGTACGTTTGGAAAGACGCTTTAGCACTATTTGTGTCATTCTATTCTTATTTTACATGTAATACACCACGAAAATAGGTTCTATCTGACAGAAATAGCGTTAATAGCGTTTCTCCAAACGCACCAAAAGTAACAAATGGTTAAATTAATTACTTAGAATTTTTAACAAAATAATAAATTTTAAATAAATTAATATGTGATAATAAAAATTTGTATTTTTGAAGATTACATTAGATATAGACGAGTATTTATATGTAAATATCTGACTGGATCTTTCCTTTTTGGAGGAGATTCTCTATATAATAACTAAAACAAGTTAATGTAAATATATGAGTTAAAATTCTATGATAATTTTCGTATGTCTACTGCAACTTGTCTTTATGATCTTTAATAGTTAGAAGGAATTCACATTTTGACAGTCCTTGCTTTTCGACAAAGTTTGACAAAGCACAGGCAGGACTTGGACAGCACGTCGTGCGAACAATGGCGTCATCTAAGACTCCCGTCTGTCTTGCAGTGCCTTCGAGTGTGCTCGCCTTGGAGATTTATTGGCGAATATACGCTAAATTGACAATGGAATGTGGACAGCTTGTAAATGTGAGATAGTTGTTGAGAAAGTTTATTTCAATTAAAAATTTCGAATAAAATTTTAAGATTGTTAAATCAAAAGTAGAAGAAGAAAATAAAACAGTTTATGTAAGATTTATTTAAATCTTATATAATTATTTTCATTATGTAATTATAAAGTAATGCCATCATCGGTAATATAATGACTATCGAATAATGACATCGAATTATGATAAAGAAGCTCTCACGCACCAAGAGCCACTCAAGTTCATACAGTTATCTGGCACTTTATTATTTATCTACCTATATTATTTATCGGTTAATAAATTATTACTTTTTCTTAATATTGTATTATTATCTGATTAGACATTTATAACAATAGTTATAATGAAGTCCATTTACATATTCTCTTTTACATTTTCTCTTTCTTATAATTTTTATATAAACTTATTATATGTGTAAGTTGGCACCCCCCATTATCTTCGTTTGTCCACACTATTTTTATTATATTTTTTATAATAATGAAAAATAATCACTTGGGGGTACTACAATCTTTTTCTGTGTATAACTTTTTCTTGGAGGGTGGACAAATGAAATAACGGGTGGACAAACGTGGATAAACAGTGGACAAACGAATGCAATAATGATTTTATCAAAATTCGCATTTAGGGGTGTCGACTTCTCAGAGCAGCTCGCTGTGAAGTTGGCAACCCTAAATGCGAATTTTGATAAAATCATTATTGCATTCGTTTGTCCACTGTTTGTCCACGTTTGTCCACCCATTATTTTCGTTTGTCCACCCTATTTTTATTATATTTTTTATAATAATGAAAAATAATCACTTGGGGATGCTACAATTTTTTTTTTATATATAACTTCTTTTTGGAGGGTGGACAAATGAGAATAACGGGTGGACAAACGTGGACAAACAGTGGACAAACGAATGCAATAATGATTTTACCAAAATTCGCATTTAGGGGTGCCATCTTCACAGAGCAGCTCTGTGAATTACTAAATTTGATTAGTTTTGCCCATAAAACTTTCCTACTACGTTTTACGTTTCTATGGGCAAAACTAATCAAATTTAGTAATTGTACATGCAAGCTTAATTCTTGCATGCGGAAGTGTAGCCGTACTCTTACAAATAAGATTGGACAATAATAACAATTTATAAAAATGAAAAATTATATTGTAAAAAAATTCATAATAAGAAAACGATAATTTTAGTATAAAAGTAATATCAATCATGGAAAAACTCTTTTTTTTTTAAATATGTGAATATAAAAAAATAAGTTATTACATTGAGAATAAACCGAAAATTTTAGGAAATGAAAATGTCACGAGTTTATATCTATACATTATTTTATGCGTGTAAAGAAATGCAAAATTGAAAAAAATTAATTCGAAAAAAAATAGAAGGAAAAATTTGCTCACGATCAAATTAGTCTTAAATATCATCAAATAAATCTATGTTTTTATGAGATTTTTTTTTAAATTAAACGTGTCATACTTTAAAAAATTAATAATTTTTTACATTATAATTAAAAAACAATTTCGAAATTTTTCTTGATATTTTTTCTTGATTTTTTGAAATCTAGAGAACAAAACACACAATTTGAAAGAAAAAAACATTTTATTTGGATTATTTTTTGCAAAGTTATAGGCATTTGAAAATTGCGAATTTTGAAAAATTTCATATCTCATGACTATGTTGATAAAAAAAATTCGAAAAAAATCATGGTAGCTTCTTGCGATGGATACTATAATATATCAAAATTTCAGCCAAATCAAAAATCCAAAAGTTTTTAAGTGGCACACTTGGGATGGAATGTCCCATTGCATATTTTTTATGTATACATAGTATCAAATTGTAGAGTTTGACTATAATTATAGAATAAAAGGCCAATACATAACCATAATCAATTCATTACAAAGTATTTAATTAAATGCTCAATTACTCCATCAATGATATGAATTTCTCTAAAAAAAAAAAATGACAACTTCCAATATTCAGAAAGCTTTTGAACTCGAAGTAGCAAAAGAGATTAATAGCAAAACGACATGCATCTCGGCATCGTTTGAAACCATCCATTTTGGCTACACAGTTAATGTTACTGGTACAAGTGCAATTTTTTGTGATACTAAAAGGCTACTGTAAAACTCGGCAACTAAAGAACATCGTTGGAAAACATTACCTTACATGTGGCGCGGAAAAATATACGTTGCTATACGTACGTACGTTTGAGTTTAAAAGCATGCAGTGTTACGTAGAACTGTAGCGGATAAAAAATAATCTGGCATTACAGTCTTTCGCTATGTACGGGATACAATAAGAGTCAACTTTATTGCATCTCTCATATATCAGTACATATCGATAAATAGTGCAACATGTGAAATTTTACTTAAAAGTTTTGCAATAATACGAGAACATTTTGTAAAAATACATTATATATATATATATATATATATATTTCAAACATCAACGATAAAACTTTTGCACCTGTTATCGTAAGTTCTACGTTTGAACTTATGCATCCAATCAATATCTAAGTTTCACATCACGTTATAGCCCGTGCCAAAACTTCGTCTTTAGTCTCGTTGCGGATACCACAAAGTTTGACAAGTTAACTGTGACGTTTCCAACCATCGTCGTGTTGTATTGTTATGGAAAAGTCGTTTGGTCACTTGAACTCATGAACTGATCTGTTAGTTGCTGAAGTGTTCCAAATTTAACGCTCAAGGAACCTCAAGTAATTATAAACTTAATAATTGTGATTTAACACGTTCATACATCCTCTATTGCAAATTATAATCAGTTTATAGTTTTATCATTCTTGCGTTTACAATACAATGGTAAAATTAAAAATATCTTTTATTAAAATTTAATTAAGAAACACACAAAAGGAAAGAAATTATTACATTTTGGAAAAATAATATTTTTAATGTGTCGCAAATTATAAAAATTATTATATTTGAATATGAAATTTATAAATAAATCGTTAATAAAATTATAAATAAATTTTGAAAACTACATTAATATTAGTAATGAAATTATACAATCTACAATTGTTAATTAAAAATATGCACAAATTATTAAATTATTTATGTAACAGTTAATAATAATATGCGATTAATTGCAAATTATTAATAGATTATCTTGTTTTTAATGTGTATAAATACAATACTCTGATAAATCACTCACCGTAATGACATATTAGATGTAACAATTTTGATTATTTGCTACACAAAGCAGCTCAACTGTAAACGAATGAATGATTTCGTAACGCGTTGTTCATTTGATTTGACCAAACTGCGAATTTCATTTCCGCATTGACGAGAAACGAAAGCGAGCGATAGCTGCGGGTAGAATTTGCGGTGTCAAACGACAATGACATTGCTTCACAATATATTTACGCTACTAGCTAAATGTTAACGCCAATAGTTAAATAGTACACATTATTGTACTACGCAAAATAATAATAGTTTTTACTCGCTTATGACTAAAATGACAATTTTGCAAACTCTACGAAATTCGTCAGTTCATTCGTTCATCTATCGCGTATACGAGAGCTTTTATCCTCTTAGTCCTATTTATTTAAATTAAATGCTCTGTTGTCTGCAAAACTTTGTCGTCACAAACGCCAATAAAAGCATCCAGAAAGCATGTATTTTATCATGTGGATGCAAAGTAATTCAAGCATCAGCTCCTCTGAGCGAGTTGGTTCTGAGACCGCAACTTGGGATGCGCTTTGCAATAAAATGGCTGTCGCATATTCTCACGGTGCACGCTATTCATCTCTGTCGACGTAGACTCATGAAGTCACTACGCGAGAGAATAATTAGAATATGAGAAAGTACGACTATTAGAGAAAGCAATTGTGATGTATATATAGTTATATATAGTTTTATAGTATATATAGTTTTTGAGGAAAAAAACCCTTAAAACTAAATCATACATCTAACAGTAAGAGTGACATAAAATAATTCAAATTAAATAAGCGAGGATTATTTACTTAGAAGAACGTGGCTGAATAACGTTTATATATATAATATGTATATCTTTTTTTTAATGCGGATAAAATTAAAATTCTCCTCCAGTCGCGCAATTCCCTAAGCAGTCATCCTCGTTGGTAGAAAAAAATATACAATATTCCTTCTCATGTCAGATGGAAACTCTAATCAGATGTTTCATAATTCCAACCCGTATAAAATGTAATTCATCTAAAATAAAGTATCTATATTGTGTTGTACACAACTATGAACCATAATTTTTCAAGAAAAATAATCTTCAATTATATAAAAAAATATATAAAAGGCTTTTATATTTATTACTTTTCATAATTTTATCAAATTATTATTACAATTAACATTTATAAAAATATTTATAAAAATCAGAATACAAAAAATAATTTATGTAAAATGTATAATGTATATATTGATAGACATTTTTTTCAAGAAAACATTTTAGACACGTTATGTATTTATTAATTGTAGTTGATATAATTTGCTAATACTTCTATACTATCTTATATAGTTTCACATTTATGGTATGTCCAGATGAGAGGCAGTTTCTTAATGAAAGTTTGATGACAGGTTTAAATGAAGTCCGAACTTCATGAATAAGCTTAAAATTGACGACTATTGTCTTATGCTAAAACAAAGCCGAAGTTTCTTCATAATAGCAGAAACTCGATAATGTTACTTGATCAATGACGAGATAAAACATGTGTTGTATTCAAGATATTTCATACATTTCTCATAAACTGTTAGTTTATAATTTTTGTTTTATTACCATATAAGTTTACACTTTTGTTATTAAGTTATTATAATTCTATCGTAAAATAAATGTTATCTAAAATTAGTTAGAAGATCTGATTTTTTTACTACACTAAAATTTAATTCAAATTATATCGTATATATATTATATCTTATATCGTACAGAATATTTTAATATTTTTCAAAAAACTTCAAATTGTTTGAATTTACTGTTAAAGAATGAAACAAAAACACACTAACATATATTTTATACATATACATATATATCACAATTAGTATATATGTATATATTATATATTTCTATTATAAATATTTCTTTACTATTTGTCTATAATATCCTATTATTTAACAATGTTCTAGATAGAAATACGAGTATGAATGAGATGATTCTTGAATAGATAACCTTTGTATTCATTTTTTTCATTTTTTAGAAAAACAAAAACTTACGTAAAAATATTTCATTCTACATTTTAAACATATTTTTTACGTGAATTTCCTTTCAGCTTATACTACCTGCAAGTCTTGGAGATATTCTGTTTTATTATAATATCATTTATACCCTCTTTTAATTTATGATTTCTCTTAAAAGGAAATAAACTATTATTACAATCTTAAAATGGCTTAAAGCATCCTCTATATACTTCTTTTTTCTTTTGATATCTTTCTATACATCCAAAAGACTAAAGTAACTTATCCAAAATATTTAAGAGGATCGATAACCGATTCGACGCCTCGCGCTTGACGCGAGTCGGACAAAGAAGCAAATCAAATGAAGCGAATGCAATTGAAGCGAATGTTGTCAGCGCGATTATCCGAAGCGTCGTTAGAACTATTGAGTTATCGAATGAGCGCCGCTCAGAGACGCCTTAGCGAAGTTCCGGTCGTTGAAAGCGTGGCGTGTGTTAAGTGTCCAAGGAACTAGAGAATTAACATCGTTTCGCGTTGCAGTTTCTAGCTGAATAAGTGAATCCTCTTTGTCAGTATTCCAGATATAATTACTCATATTCATATGATCTCGCAGGAAATTCGCATAATTTAGGAAAAGAGAAAAAAGATAGAAATAGAGAAGGCGAACACAGATAATTTCATCACGTTGTTGTTATAAACAAAAGTAATACATACGTGTTATTAATTTTCACATAAACGAAATTTTACAAATAACAAATGTCATGTATAATAGAATAAAAATTAGATAACAACGAATTTATTTGATAATTTGAGGTTCAAAATAATTGTGATGACACACACTAATGCGGCTTTTCAATTTATGCAAAACCATTCACGAGAAAATGCATGCCGTGAATACTTTTAGTGACAAACGTAAACGCATTTTCACGTTTTTATTCGTGATGCATTTCCGCCAGGCTCGTGAAATCATAAGGAATTCAGAACGCGAACCAAGTATTGGGTAACTCAGGATAAGAGTGCAGAAACCACGGCGACGAACTTTTTACGGCTCGCTTTAACTCGTAAAGTTAATGCCAGCCGTGCGTTACTGCGATTAACTCTTTCCTCACAGGAAACTCTAGCCGGCCGCCGCAAGGCTCGCGGCCACGTTAGAACAGTAATTTGCTAACACTCGATCGAACATTAAAAATGAACTCGAATATCAGGGTGCTTTCGTCTTTTTTGCAAGGAAAAAAAATTATGGAAAATTGCGAAACTTCTGTTGACCAGAAATAAGAAAAGTTTGCTACGAGGAGATCGACGTGCCTCAAGAAGGTATTTCCTATGAAAGAGAGATCGAACAAGTAAAGTAAACTAGCTTATTTAGATTCCGAGTAAAGTTTTCAAAAAAATTATTTAAATAAAACCTATGTCAGCAATGTAAATGAATAAAAATTATAAGAAAGTATGAATTTTTGATAAAAGAAAGAGTATTCTGATTGTCGGAAATCGATTAGGAAAAGCTATCATTAAAATTAAAATAGAATATTCTAAAATGTATATGTAATAAGTGAATAAAATATGTAAATGTGAAATAAAAATCTGAGTTAAAAATAAATGTACAGTATACATATTAAAAATAATTTTATCAAAAATAAGTTTAAAATAAAAAAATATTGTTATTTATTGTATTGTACAAAATAAAAATTTTTAGGCTTGGCAAAAGCAAAATATAGAATACGTAAAAAACAGTAATTGCAGTAAGTATACATGACGATATATGCTGATTTATATTATGCCATGCAAAGCGAAGTCAGATTTTCCTTTCCATTCGTCGTAAATTTCGCGTAAACAAATCCGTAGATTATACGTTTCGCGATATAATATACGCATTCAAATGGGAGAACAAAATGTGATGTGCTATAAATTTATCGGGCAATAAATTGCATATTGCATTTGAATATGTTTTCGACATCGAATAAATTAAAGAATTTTTAACATTGTAGCTCCTTCTTTTAAATCATATTTATTTCAACTATTGCAATGACAATTCTAATTGTAAATTTATAATTGTATAATTTACAACTAGAAATCAAATAGAATTTATTATAACTGAGCTATTACAACTAAAATAAAATACATAATCAGGTAAAATGATTTCATATTTAACATAATTATTTATGTTGTTTATATTAACTGCGTTTAAATTAATTTAACAATATATAAAAATAAAAAATAAAAAATTTTAAGTTTATTTAACTTTAAAATAAGAAAACGTAAAATTTGTAAATTCACAATTAATTTATACATATTCATATATTGTATATTAAAAATATATAATTATATTAAATTAAATATAAAATAGCTCATTTTAGTATAATGAATCGTTAGAGTGCGTATTATATTGATGTTCGTTGACAGTATTCTATTTTCCTAGAAAAAAAATATAAGGTAAAATGTACCACAATGTAAGCAAACTGTTACAGGACAGTTAACTGTTACATTGGATGTTTGAGAATCAGTCAACCGGTTGACCTTTCATGTCTGTTTAGTTCATGAATCCCGAAGTTGCACTTCCAACAACTAACACTACACTTGCAAGTTGAAACAGCAACTTCTTGAGCAAGCTCTTAACTACTTCCTATGGGTCTGAAGTGACAATTGAGGTGAAATTGGCAAATAACATAACTAAAATGCATTATTAAAAACATAAAAATGTGTGAATAAATTTTTGCATATAACAAAATCCAACACTTTAATCTCTATTGTATATTAATATCTCTTAAATATATATGTATACTTATTTAATAAAATACTTTTATTTCTAATATAATTTTAAGAATCTGTACATTAAGATTGTACTATTTCAAGAATGATATATATATTGACAGTATCTTATTTATTGTTTAAAACTTTTTAAAATAATAAATAGAAAATAACATGTTTTACACTCAATTATTATTAACAAATCTCTTTCATAAAAGTTACACGAAACTGACTTATAACAGCATTCTATATATCATTTAATTTAACAATGTACAGTTATAAACTAATTATTCCGACAGTAGATCATTATATCGATAATTTTTCTAAACTGTTATCAGGATGTTAAAAGTTGGAAATTTATATAAATTATTAAGAAATTAATAGTTTATATTTATATTTATATTTGAACATTTGGTAAAATTACTAGTTGTCACTAGTTTGAAAAATAGTCTGAAGAAATTATCGATATTCTAGATCACTATTTATACAATCAGTTTTGCAACTATATACACATGTCAATCAGAGAAAGTGTTTTTTTAGAAGTCTTTTTTTATTTACGTTAACAGTCGGCCAATCACTGCCCTTCTAATCGTGGTAATCAAATTCATTTATCTCATCTTGCTCAGCTTGGATCTCTTCCATATACGGTTGGAGATATCGATACTTTATATCCTGTTCGAACGTGACCCATTTCTCCCTGGGTAGATATATCTTCAGGAAACTCAGCTGCAGAGCGCGTATGATCCTGCAAAGCATGCAAAACTGTTACGTGCCTTCGTTCGAGAAGCGCCTGAGTGGCATAATAGAAAAGTCAACTGCGTAGTCGCAGAATATTCCAGAGACTTGTAATGCAAAAAAAGTACAGGAATTTCTCTCGTTAATTCGCAAACGGTGGAAACCTCCAAGACCGGCTACAGAAAAACGCGGACGCTAGAAGTAGGATTCCATCGCATGCTATACTGTAAGTTGCTCGTAGAATGATATCGCTGTTGCTAAAGTCTCAAATTAAGAGACGTCGTCAAGCGAATTTTATACTTAATGAAAGAGACCTCTTTACAGTTCTTTGAAGCGCGACACGATGTGCTGCATCCTATCATTCTTTCGTCTGGCATATAATTACATATGCATTGTAAATTTGGAAAAAAAATTACGTAATTATATATATATATATATATATATATATACGTATATATTAATTAAGAATTACGGAAATTTTTTAATCTTACTTATAAAGTAAAGTCTTATTTTATCATAATGTTTTTTTTTTTTACAAGGTATTAGAAAAATTCAAAGAACTGTAAATCTTTCTTTGTATTTATATATTATGGTATACATAAGAAAATGTGTTTATGATTACAACTTTACATTATGTCTTTCTTTTACAGATTCTTCGTAGTTTTTGTAGATATACAATTTTTGTTTTTTTTTATTATGAGGAATCTATATTAAATTCACGTTACCTGAAATTCCTAGCATCCAGTACTTCCTCAGGCAGTCGACGCAATGCTTCACTTACTACAGGATGATCGTAATCTATAATATCGTCAGTGTAAAGCCCATATTTGTAATATCCCGATGAATTAAATATTGATTTTGCTATGATGAATTTCCAGCTCTTTTTATGTTGATTTTGTGCAAAATTCCGCCTAGGTAATTTTAGATTTTTCATTAATGTCCAAGACAATTTCATGTTGGAAAATATTCCTCGGATTCCCACAAATCCATTTACATATGAACACATATTAAAACTTTAACCTCTTTAATAACGATTGATGTTTTCTTACGCATCTTTCAGTTGTTTCAAGAGCTGCGTTTAATCATGGTGGAATGGTCACGAGAGAATACAAAAGATACTATTAAAGACCGATATTCTTACGAGAGTTTGCGTCTCTGTTAAAATTTAACTGATTAAGCGTATAAGAAACTGATAATATAGTACTAATTTCATGATTTATTAGTTTCGTAAACATGTAATTATACTTAAAGTTCAACAATACTCATTTTTTAAATGTTATCATCTGATTATCAATCCAGTAAACGAGAATGAATTAGGATAAACTAGATGGCCAAACGGATAAGATGGCCATAGTCTTTCAGAACGACTACAAAAACGCTCTACTTAACGATTATTAAAGAAATTACAACCTATGGCTATCTTATCCGTATGGCCATAATACCCTAGTTTACCCTACAATGAATTAAAAATTTTGTCTATCCAAATGTATACTTTAAATAACAAAAGCTTTCTTATTCATTTGGTTTAAATTTTATTCAATTAGATTTAATTGAATTTAATTAAATTCAATTTGTATTCAATTGTGGACGTATTCAACTGGATTCAATTAAATTGAAAAACTATATTTTAGGTTGTAAATTTTGAATTGTGAGAAGTATTCAAGAGGCACAGAAAAAAAAGCTAATATTATTTTTAGATCGAAAGGCATAGAAATGTGCTTCATGGAATTCCTATAAATGAATAAAAATAAATTTGAATCGAAAAGGATTTATTTTAACGTTTGCGGATGCGTATTTCTGAAAATCTGAATTCCATTTTAATCCATTTTCGTTTACTGTAAATAGAGATAATATAATTATAGAGAAAAAAAATATAATTTGCGGTAATATATAAGATATTATAGCATTAGAAGTATACATACTTATTAATGGAGCATTTATATAATAACAAATCACGAATTTAATAATATGTTATCCAAATATTTACATTAATAAACACAAATTTATATTAATTGCCGATAATGTCAGCGTTCTTCAATTAACGCCATGTGTTTTGTAAAAACGAAAATTTACCCAGAGTTGACGGTCTTTGATATAGTATCTCGTCGATAGTTTGGCAGAGAAAACTAATCAGTGAACATACAGTGACTCTTTATTATTATGATTGGTTTCTATTCTTAAATCCTGCGAAAAACTAAAGGCAAAAACTAATCATTAAACAATCTCTGAGAACTTACTAATCAATATTCTCTACTAAAAGCTATCAATCTTTGATATGAGAGAAAATCATCTTGCACATTGCCTATTATACCTTCAATTAATTTTTTTTTTATAGATATGTATGTATCTTAACATATACAGAAATTAATAGGATGATTTTCTATTTTTCGAGTAATTGTAAAACTGTTTAGAAAACTAGGATAATATAAATACATATTTAATACACATACTGCTAGAATATAAATACTTATTTAACAATATTGTGTACCCAGTAACAGCGAGATTTAGCTATAGAATTGTGAAGAAATATATATTTTTCAAATATATCCTTACTGAGCAGTGTGTCAACTATATTTTTCTTCATAATTCTTTCCGTTTTTGTAAAAGTGGACTTGCGATATCATTAGTTGAAAGTGAAGTGGATCGAAAAATTGCAAAATCTCACGAAAATAAAGCATACCAGAAACGCTTTATTGAACAGCCGGAAGATAAAGAAAAAGGTACAAAACAAAAAACCCGACAACATAGAAATCATCTGCGCAACAATGTTTTTATGTGCTAGACATTCTAGTGAATTTTCGTATCGTGTCGTTACATTTATCTTGACGCATATTAAAATGAAATCTATACATTGCCCTAGTTTTAGCTAGTTTGATATTCTTGATACATCAATTTTTGTATTGTCAGTTAAGCAAATCAATTATTGTAGATTTTAAAGATTTTTACGGTATTTAAAATAATCTAAATATATTAAAAAATATAAAGTTTGCAGAATAAAATAACAAAAATTATGTCTTATAACGCTTTAATATAATAGATTAATATTTATAAATTAAATTATATGAGAATATTTTTTAATCATTTCATATTATAGAGTCCATATTAATGTTGTAATTATAATTATATGTTAATTTGGTAATTTATTAAATAATTATAATTTATTAAAAATAGCACAATGAAGAGAAGATAAAGCTTAGTTATTTTTTTTAAATATATTAATTCCTATCTTAAAATCAAAATGAGAATGGCTTTGCAAAATAACTTACGCAAGATATGTAAGACATTCTTCAACGGCAACAGCTTTAAGAGGCTTTCAAGATGTTATCGCTGTTGCTGAAGACAACATCACTAAGCAAAAGAGCTGAGTCATGAAAATCTGATGAAAAGGTGGCAAAACGACTATACAAGGTTCTTTCACGTTTTTGTGTGAGCCATTGCTAGTGATTTATGTCGGGGATGGAGCCGGGACAGCTATCGTAGGTGCGTATATTTCTGTAAGCATAACTTCTACAAGAACGCGCGCGTGACTGCAACTGTATTCGTGAAGCAACGCTACCCTTCGATGTATGCTACCCTTTGTATGCAATGTGCATACATGATGTCATAAAATGTTCCGGTTTCAATTTTAAATGGGTTCTTCTTGGTAAATGTAAATTGAATCTTTTCTGTTGTCAGTATAAGATATATATAAACTGATATAAACGTTTAGTTATATTTATAAATTAAGTTTATCTAATTCATATTAAAAAAATTGCTTCGATAGAAAAAAATTTTAAATTTGATGGACATTAAAAGTGCACAATACCCAGCTAACACTAAATACTCCTAAAATATTCAGTTTTTAAAATTAAAAAAAGTGTTTTAAGTATTCTAGAATATCTCGAAATATTTTTAAAAAATATAAAAATAACATTCAAATATCGATTAAAAATTTCATCTATATATTGATCGTAACATATTCCGAATGTTCCATATGTATATTTCGCAAATTTTAATTTTTTTCAGAAATTCTAGACTCGATCACTTTTTAAACAATATTTTACTCTAAAGAACTTTTATGTGTTTTCATCTTACAATTAGAGCCTAATTTTGGAGGTCCACAGGTACGAAATGCTGTGTTTCTTACATATATTCTATCCTAGATGATTCTTTTTCTTCTTTTATGTTCTCAAATGGATTTATGATCCACTCCAGTGGATCAAATTACCACGATTTAATTGGATTGCTCCAGTAACTGACTTCTTGAGAACAAAAGAGATTCCACTTCTTCTATTAAATTAGGCGATTCTTGTTTATGATTATAAAATGCTCTCTGCTGCGGCTCTTTGTCGGCGGAGATATGTACTATTCGCTCGCTTGCGATTTTCTATACAAGTAATATATACAAGTAATATATGCAAGGAGTATTCAGACAATATTCTGAACATTTTATCATGTAAAGCAGGGAAATAATTACATTGACTGTACTCCCTCCATCGGCATATTTACCTGCAAATATACATATTGTATACATATGTCATATAAAATGGAATTTAGTTGATAAATATATTGTTCTATAAAATAATATATTTGTTTCATTTCCCGAGAAATTGAGATTATGTTTTTTATTTCTTACATCAAAAACAACTTAATATGTAAAATTTCAGATTAATCGCAAATAGAGGTCATTTGGAACTACACCCATAAATCGGTGACAGTTAAGTATTTCAAGCTATACAAACAGGAATCAAGGGTCCACCTCGCGCACCCGCTCACGTTCACACATCACGTATTTGAATATATCGTACATCACCCGGACACGATACGATTCATTCAATTTATCCGAATCGCAGATTTTCTATGTGCATTTTTTGTTAGATATGTTACCTTTTCATACGCTACTTTTTCGCGATACTTCCCTCGTGTAATTCATATATATTAAACTGCGTACGCGTATGTAATTTTCTGAATTTCCAAAACGTGATGTTCAACCGTCAGAACTGTTTTAAATAGAGAAGACACTTCCGTCCTGTCTCCCGTATCGTGCTCAATGCGCTCTGATGAGTTGCATAGTTGCGCCGTTCTACGTAACGCTCTACGTGACGAAACTTTCCGATATTTTATGTCGGACTACGCGTTTCAGTGTAATTAAACACATTGCGAAATATCTATGATATATAAAATTAAACTACAGACATGTTTCTCTTGAATACACACACATAAATGTAAATACAATTTCCTAAAATTTAGCAATTATTTTGTTTCAAGTATTTTATTTTAGAATTACTCTTTATTATTTAATTATATTGCGTAATTACGAAATTATATGCATGCTTACAAATCGAATAAAATGTAGTCATACAATTGTGGAGTAGGTATATTAAATTTGTGTGCACACGGCAATTTAAATAAATAAAGATTACATTATATAAAGTGAAGTTTTTTTCAATCCTAGGAATTAGTGTCACAAAATCTCAAACTTTTAAAATTAACTCTGAATATTTAGCTGTTCGCGTTTATGTGTTTTACAATGCTTAAATATTTTAAACAACGCAATCTTTTCTCTACACAAATATTATTTGTGCTTTAATTATTGCTATATTCGTAGTATCAAATTTCGCATCGTAATCTATGTTAAAGTGATAAAACTATAAGAATCACGCGTTTCAATAGTACTACATCCAGTATTATAGCTCCTTACAAGCGTCGAACTACACGGAGTTGAGAAGAAAACATTATCCCAATCCACTGGCACGGATTGAAGTCAAAAAGAAACTCTTGCATCTATAAAGAACGCGGTATGTTGTAAGAGTTTTAAATTGCAAAATCTCGATGAGATGAGACTCTTTTCTTGAATGCCGATTCCGGTAGTGCAGTCTTCGTAAGAATCTCATGCATCGTAAAAACTTGTTCGGAAATTTTTGTGCGTATACTCTGTCCCTTCTCGAAGTATCCACTTTGATTTTCATTTCAATGTGAAATATCGATTGATAACAACACCCATTCCGGACACAAAATCTCGCTCTTTTTTTTATTACGAGCGACACTGTAATATCTTTCGCGTTTGCCTTTATTCAGTGGCGGGAATTGCACCGAATCGCTATAATAGAATAGTCAAACGAGCCAACGAAAGCGAAATTCAACCAAATTATATTTACCGTCTCGTTTAAAGATGATAAAGAATTAACCATTGTAATACTACTTGTAATAATGCGATTTCGCAACATTTCAGAGTGTAACGCAAAGGAAAATTCAAAGAACACTTTATTTTAAAAAAAAACAAAATTTTCCTCTTCATGCATTGTATTACGTACTATAAATGACATCAAACGCTTATTCATGTTGATAAAATTGCATTGATTAAAGTTGTACAAATTACTATCAATTAAGCTTTAAATTTTTTTATATTTATCTTAAAAATAAAGAATAATAAAAGTCTTTAACTCATAAAAAATGTTCTAATTATATATTTATAATTATTTAATACATGTATTTGTTTTATATGAAAATTTAATTAATTAATTTAATTTAATTTAATTCTTACAAAAATCTCGATAAAAATAATATATCATTTTATTTTTATTGATTTTTTAATAAAAGTTTCTATAACAAAACATTTTTGTTTAACTTTTTATGTATAAACAACCTCATTCTTTTACATTTTGTAAACTGATCACTCAATTTTCTTAAAACTTGACCTACAGGATAATTTGATAATGTTTTATTTGAAAATTAAATTTAATATACCTCCCAGGTCAAGAACACATTGAGCTTATACTAGATGTTAGAATTTATTTGAGCGGATATTAATTTAATTTAAGTTTTATTTGAATCTGAGGTCAAAAAAGAAATTCAAAATGATATAATTCAATATGGTAAACAGAATATTTAAAAAATTATTTGATTATCATAAAACCTAATTAGAAAATTTTTTATTGCAAAGTAACATCAAATTTCAAGTTTTGAAACTCATCAGTGCATACAAACAGTATTAATTTTCAAACTAATTTTCAAACTATAAGCTCTGTAACTCTTCGATCTTAGATCCTGCTTCATTGGAAGTTACATTGAAAAGAGGGTGTTAATAAAAAGCCGAATTTTATCCAAAAAAGTATAAATAAAAGAAATAGTATTCTTTGTAAATTTTGATGTTCTAGATACGATAAAACTGTTAAAAGTGTTTGGAAAACACCTCGAAAATTAACTATAAACATGGAATATATTTATATTGCCCAAATTTTAATGTTCTCGTTCATTTGACAAGGTCCCCAATCATTACGAACTTTTTAATAACTTTATCGCATCCAGGAGGTCAAAATTTGCACAAAATACTATTTCTTTTAATCACATTTTTTTTAATAAAAATATTTTACGTATTTCGCATATTTTTCTATTATCGTATTTCACACAAAAATTTACGAAACTCGTTTGTTAGCAAATTGTTAGAATATCTTGGATAACGTTTTATGGAAATGGAATCATAATTCCACTGCTATGTAGGTCAGCACAGTGACATTTCGGTCAGTAATTACTCCTGCCGGAAATGAAACGTCCGCCATCTTGCACCTGCTGCAAATCGAACGGACTGGTAAATCGAGGAAATTAGCCATAGCAAAGAGAAATTTCATTCCTCTAGGAATTGATCCGAGAATGCGAATCAATCAACTTGGAAATGACAGTACCCTATTAAATAATAAAAAGTAAAATAAGGATTGGAAATTCTACAAAAAATTATAAATATAATGTGTATATATATATATATATTATATATTTTATATATTTTATATTGTATACATTTTACAAAATTATAATTTGAGAACATCTCTTTATTAAAATAAATGTATTTTAAACGTAAAAATACATATAGATATGATTAAAAATACTTAGTTAAAATATAAATAGTTAATTAATAATTACAATATATTGTGAGTGTAAACAACTATTACACATTTGTTTTTTTCACGATATATAGGTATGTGTTCTATACTAAAACTCATATGACAATAACTATGAGTTTTACTAAACGGATTCCTGAGCCATACGATACTCAAAAACACTTCCACGTTCTACAAAATTATGCAAAGTTCTATTAGATTCTGTATCTTTGTACTCTGATGTAGATCTTGTTGCTAAATATTGTGAATTGTAAGTTTTCGAATAGACCGAAGATTTCTCAGCTTGCTTGTCTTTGTAAACGGAACCGTACCCACCACCACCTGGAGTTTCCATAATGAACTTATCCTGTAAAGAAACCGTAGAAATTTGATGAGAAATTGTTAGCTAAATTTTTGTAATAACAATAATTGCATGTTATTAAGATAGCATCATATTGGTAAATACCAAAAGCTAAAAGTTAAAGATTTATGTTTTAAAATTATATATATTGTTTAGCTGCTTATTTACGTAATTTATTTAACGAAATAATTACACATTGTATTTTATATCCTGATATCATAATATACATAAATTTTCATTTTTTTCTAATAATTTGCAATTAAAAATGGTAATTGAATTGTTGATCAAAACTGTTTTACACTGTAAATTTATTAAAATTCTAAAGCTGTGGTGTATTTTATATTTTGAGCGAATAACGTAGTATTAATTTAATGTTACTTCAACTTTAAACTAGAACACATTATAATTTTATTTTATATATATAATTCCATCTTTATATAATTCATGTTTAAGATAAACACGTTTGAATGTAGAAAGTGACATAAAATATATAATATAAACAAAGACAATGTATGTCTATACTTATAATTTGCATTGCCGTTGTACATTAAATTTTTAATTATTGTAACAGATAAAAATATAATTTGTTATAATTGTTTATGGAATGCGCTTTAATATGTTTTAGCGAGAATGAAGACATACACTGCGTTTTAAACAATAGTCGACTATTTAATTTATTATTATTACAGTACGCGAATGTAATTATTAAATGCAGTGAGAAGGGAACCAGGAGAAGCGGTTACACTATTACAAGTTTTTGTATGTTCGTGTGGTCGTACACCCCAACTTTTAATCAAACCACTACAAACTATTCCATAGAAATTTTGAAGCGATACTGTGTCGCAAAATAGCGTCATGAAAATTTTTGGAAAATTGTGTTTGTCCTTGCCATAAAATCAAATCGCATATTAATTGAGATTTATAGCACAAATCATATAATGTATAGAAGCAAAATACGTCAATCACATTTGCATATATAGAGAGTCTTCAAAAATTATAATGAAAATCAAAGTCAATTGTATACATTTACTGTTTACTATTTTATAAAACAAACTCATCGTTTCATAGATAAGATAATTATTCAAACAATTTTTATAAGTATTGCTTAAAATGTAAATAATAACAGTTGCATAAGTAGCAATTTTAATTAAATGACACAAAATATTTTGATGTAAAGAACATATATTTTGATTACTCTATAATAATTTTAATATTATACAAATCATTTTATTTTAATATATAGATTTCTTAAATATTTTTTTATTTTTACTTTTATAATATCCATAATTTTATCTCATAAAATATATGAAACGTATATGTAAATCACTAATAGTAAGTACATGTATATCTCTCAATAACAAAAATCCTAAATAAAAAGTCATTATCATTTACTGTTTAATATCAATAAAAAAATTTTTTTGTCGAAACTCTAAGGAAATTCTACGAGAAAATGCAAACTAACGAAAACGGCAAAGGTGCGAGCAAATTCCATACAATAGGGAATACGATATAATCGTTATCCTTTCTCTTGACAACTATAAAATATACTGCTACTGAAATTTTAGGAAGCTAGTACATATCTGCCGTCAATTTTCATGCTTCGATAAATGCGAAAAGAAATTCTGTTAAGGTTTGGTTGATATATTGGATTGAATGCGAATAGTCATATAGTTTGTAGTTTCTGTTGCTTTTTTCTTTTATTACTCTCTTTTGTTTTTACTTAATTTATTTATCATTTTTTTATCTTGTTTGAGAAAAGTATTATAAAAATCAAAAGGCATCTTCTTCAAATGTATAAATATAAACTCCAAATCTTTTGACAAAATAAGAAAAATGTTTGTAAAGATTTAGCTTAAAAAATTTATAGCATTTTGCGAATTAATTTATTTTAATTTATACACTATAATTTATAGTAAGTATGTAAAATTATTATAGCTAACATTAATTAATGTTAATAAATATTATTAACTTTTTCTATTATAATAAATTATTATACATCTTTAAGATATTTACTTCCAAATAAATTAAAAAAATTTTTCATTTTATAATATTAACTGTATAATATTAAAATAAATTTAAAATTCTATAAATCTCTCAGATTCTATCAGACTCATAATTGCATAGTTTAACAAAATTTTTATTTTGCATATTTGTATGTTTTATGATCAAAAATGACATACCAAAACTTTTTCGTTTTAAAAAATTTTAAATAGCCTTTTCAAGCTTATATATAATTAAAAATACAACTATTATCTGGTAATACTTATATAGTTTTGAAAAAAATTATTTGATCTCTTACTGTTGTTATAAATACTATAATATGACACACAGATCTTATTTTACCGAAATCAGCTTTAGGAGCTAACACAAATCATAAAAAAGTTTCTTCACCACTCTAGCCTTTGCCTAGAGAAATCCTTTAAAACCTAATTTGTGAACCTTTAAATATTATTATTATTCTCTTTAAAAAATAGATCGATTAACTATCTATTATTTCGTACAAATTATTTTATACGAGAATTAAATATTATTTTATATAAAAATAAATATCCGCGTATTAACCATAAGGTGAAAAAACTTAATTAATTATTTCTTTTATTCAATTATATTTCCTTCAGATGTATAGCAGGAGACACGGTAATGACTCGGCTCTCAGAGCACGTACCGTAAGTAGTGCGAGACTAGTCGTGTATCTCTACATGAGAACCATTGAATTTTTTAATATCGCAATTGTCGGATTTTAATAAAGATTGAACAAATGAGTTTTATGTCAATTTGATACTGACAAACTATACTTAACTTAAAATAACAGCGCCAAGTTTTTTGTTAAATATTTTAATGTTAAATAATTTAAGAACAAGATCTTAAGTTAAAACAAAACTATTCTTAAATGAAAATTCTAAAATATACGTTACTTAGGTTAAATTAGGTAATACAATATGGGAACTAACTGGCACTTGTTAGTGATATCAAATTTTTGATATAAAATAATATACATACTTAGATTGAAAATTTTGTGATATAATAATATTTTTGAACAATTCAACGGTAAATATACATACAAATATACCAATACGCCCGCGCGACCGAACCGAGAGATATCGTCCGCGTAACCGAATCGCGTGTCCATTGCTTGATCGCGCACCACCGAGTCGCGGAAATGAAAACTCAGGCTCTTAAGGAAAGAAGACAGAACACTCTTTATTGCTCGTCGAGTACAAGAGCGGCCATGTTTTAAAAGCGTGGGCGCGAAACCATCGTAAAACCGATTCCATTTGTTTATTACTTCCTTGACAACGGAGCCGCGCTTTCTAGCGACGACGCGCTCTTCATTCGAAAACGGCAGAACTCAGATATCGGCACAGAGCAGGCATAACAATGCTAATTAGACTGCTTTATTAAATATTTATTCCAAAATAAAGATTCTTTTTTTATAGGATTATGACTTGGCGCTAATTATTGATATATCAAATCTTTTATACAAATATTATAAAAAATACATAATATAAATTGAATAAAGTAATACAATTTGTGATAGAATAATTTTTTAAAGAGTAATTAGATCTACTATCACACTTGGATTAAAATAGGGAAACTTTTCAATAGGGATACAAAAAACATACACTTATATTTATCGTACAATTAAAGATAATATCTCTTGGATTTAAGTTTTTAATTTGGTACAATTTTTTTTTCAATATTGTGATTATACATTATAATACATACAGCCTTGGCCAAAAATATTATACATCTTACTATTTTTCAAAGTTAAAAATTGATTTATTGTAAGTTATCCTTTGTTTCAAAAACTCTTTAAAATTATGTATGATGCTGGCAGTTAATAAGTAATATAATGCAGATAAAAAAGTTCTAAATAAACGGAAAAGAATATAGATATATCTAATATTTTAGCTGTATAATTAAAACTGTATTTATTCAAAATTTAGAAATTAATTTAAACTTTTCAAAATTTAAAAGGAACATATATTTATCATAACGTAACAAATTATTATGACATCTTCAAACATATTACTTTTTTGATAATGCTTGTAAGATACTGACTATGCTTGCAAAAGATATTAATCTAAAATAACTTACCCCTTCATAAACTGGAACGGCAGCTTTCGGACCTAAATTGATTTGTCTGCCATCAGTCCGCACCAAAATATTTAAACCACATTCTCCGGCCTCACCATCGTTATGTCCAGGTGGATGATACACTCTCCGCTCGGTTAATACAGATAAGATCATCGGAGCTCTACAAATAAATATTTAAAAAAAAAATTATAAGTAAAAGCATTTTTTACCAACAGTTCTTTTTCACGTATTATCTTCAAAATGTAATTTTTAAATAGAAGAAAAATTTATATAAATAATGATAGAAATGTGCGTTCAATCACCTAAATATCATTTCACGCACAGCACCGTCGCCACCAATGTATGTTCCATTACCACCACTCCCGCATCGAATGGAAAAGCGGTTAAGTATAATTGGGTAACGAAGTTCGAGTATTTCTGGATCTGTTATTCTTGTGTTAGTCATATGGGTGTGAACAGCACTTCTGCCGTGCCATGTAGGTCCCTAGAAAATATATATATGTTTACTAAACAAATATCTACTATACGTACTACAAAATTAAAATAGAACGTATGGTATATTTTTTATCTTACGTTAATTTTTATGATATAAAAAGAATTATAATAAGTATTATTGTATGTTATAATAACTTTATATGGCTTTTAATTTTATAATATTGAAATAATATTTCAATTTCTTTTTTTTATTAATTATTATTTTCACAATTAATTATTTAGATAATTTATTAGCCGGAACTTATTTCAAGACTCAAATATATCATCTAAAGCTTATAATTTCTTCTTACTGCTCCACTACCACCAGCAACTGTCTCGTAATAACCCCATTCCTCAGTGCCAAGAGTTACATTGTTCATACAACCCTGCGAGGCTGCGCAAATTTCGAAAGCTGCTAAGATTACATCAACAATACGTTGAGATGTCAAGACATTGCCGCCCACCACCGCCGCATCGTCCGAGGGATCGAGTAACGATCCTTTAGGGATAATTATTTTTACAGGCTTCAAACAACCCTACAGACAATATCAAATCAATACAAGTTGTATTATTAGATTTTTTTTTTAAATCCAAAAGGAAATTACCTGATTTAATGGTATATCACGTCCAACCATACACCTTAAACAATAAATTACTGCAGACAACGTTATGGCACGTGGTGCGTTGCAGTTACCCCATACTTCACAACCTGTTCCACTGTAAATTTGGAAATTGCTATCTTGTAAATAATTATATAATTTATATAATGTTATATAAAATTGTTGTAGCATAGAATTTTGCAAAAAGCAATAAGAAAAATGAAAATACATCTTTTAAAATGTATTATTTAGAAAAATGTTATACACATTATTATAAATGAAACTTAGACTGATAAGAATAAATATATAAAGAAAAATTTTCAATCAAAGTGGATTTTGATGCTTAATAATGTTCATATGTAAAGCAAATAAATTTTTCAGTTCTATAAGCTGTCCACCAATTAGGTTTGTATAGAACTTGAATATAGAAATAAAATAAAAAAAATTATAATAAAAGAAATAATATTAAAAATTAGATTAATCATTAATTTAATAATAAGTTATATGTTTATATTATTATAAGAATTAAAAAAAAAACAATAAAATAGAAAAAATATATCTTTGATATATTAAATAGCAAAATAACATTTTATTATAAAAACTAAAAAATAATACTACCTGCTAAATGACAATTATTATAAATATCAATTAAAAATATACCTAAAATCAAAAATCGCTTCGCCTTTGTTTATATCAAGATCCACATGTAATTTGATGGGACTACCGTTATCAAGGTAATCAACGGCATCGATATCGATTTCTTTTCCTCTTCGCATTTTAATTCTCGTTCCTATCGTCTTCAACATTTCTCGAACAGCAACTTCAGCATTACATTGAATATAATCCATATATGCTTGCACTACTTCAAGACTGTATGTATCAATTAGCTCGTTTACCAGTTGAGAACCCTTAATTGAGAAGGAAACATATTTTAAGTATATTTAACTTACATATAGTTGACTAAATTTGAATAAATAATTGAACTTTACTTTTTGATTAGCTGCGATCTGAGCTTTGAGATCACTAATGTTGTTCGAGAGATTTCTAGTTCCCGAACTTCCCGGTACTTTGTTCGGCGCCATCAAAGCATTTGTGAGTTCCTCCTCTTGGAATATTCCTTCATGTACTAACAAAAAACTTTTAAAGACAGCGCCTTCCTGTAAAAGAATACATTATTTATGTACAATTCTCTTAATATCTATTTGGGAATAATATTCTCGTACCTGACTCAAACTCGTTGAGTGTGGTGGCATAGAACCCGGAGTGATACCACCAATATCAGCATGATGACCTCTACTGGCCACAAAGAATACCGGCGTAGGTACATTTCTAAGGTGCATATTAAATTCGAATATAGTACACTTACTAAACATTTAACACAAATAATAGAAAAAATTAAGACATTTAATACTAAATTATTAACAATATTTTTTCTTTTGTTACAATATTGCAGCTAATAAATATGACAGTATAACACATTTCCCAAAAACATTTTTCTAGTTACCAAATACAGAGAATATACAAACTTGTAAAATACTGGCGTGATAACTGTCAAATCTGGAAGATGAGAACCGCCTGCTAATGGATGATTAGAGAGGATGACGTCTCCCGGCGTAAATTTGCCATTAAATGCTTTCATCTGGTATTGTACTGTTTCTTGCATAGCACCCAAATGCACTGGGATATGAGGAGCATTTGAAACAAGACCACCGTCAGGGCCAAAAATCGCACATGAAAAGTCCAATCGCTCTTTAATATTAGTGGAAATTGAAGTCCTTTGAAGTACTCTATCAAAAATTGGAAAAAAAACGCAAATATTATTTTACAATATTTAAAAACATTTAAATAACAGATACATATATTTGAAACATTAAAATTATTTACTGATGTACATACCGACCCATTTGTTCAGCAATGCTCATAAAACGATGCGAAAAGATACTAAGCTGAATACTATCAAGATCAGTGGTAACTTTTGTTCGCTGACCTTGTCCAATCGTTATTTTTACATCACCGCGGATAGTAATTTCTGCAATGCAGTCTGGCTCTACTAAAAGTGTGCTCAAACTATCCATAATAATGACAGGGCCATGTAAAATATCTCCAGCAGATAACGAATTTAATTGATAGACGCCTGTTTCTTGATAGCCACCTTCGAAGTACACCATAGTGGTCTAGAAAATTCGTATTTTTAAAGGAGGACGAATAAACGTTCTCGATTTTGCATTCATACGGAAAGTAAAATATGTATGTATGTTTTTTTTAATAGTTTTTGGACTGTATAATTAGGTAGGGAATATACTTGGAAATTCGAACATATCCTTTCAGGATGAGTAAGTCATTACGACACGGAAACAATATCATATTTGAGATAGAAATACAATGAAATAATAAATTTTTACAAATCTTACTTTGAAAAAGATGTAAGAATAACTTAACAGATTTTCATCCTCTAAAAATTAAATTTGATTTAAAAGAAACAAATAATTTAAGCAAAAATAGTTTAATAATTATTTAAGGTATTATTTACATTTTTTATCTAACCTTTTCAGCTTTTGGTAAAATTTTTGAAGGAGGCAATATAACATCCTCTGGAATTTTAGTTTTTCCAATTCCTCGAACTCTCACATCATCAATTAAGATCTTGCGGTTTGGTATCGTAAAACCAAATTCTGTCATATATCTAATTAAAAAATAGTTTGTAAATAAATAATTAAAGACAAGATTTATTCGACTCAAACGCTTACCTTTCGAGAAATGTAGCGAGAAAGTTTCCGTGTCTGGTAGTGATGCTCACTGAATCCTGACTTGCAGGACTGCACATTAAAGCGCAATCAGTGCCCTCATAACGTAAGTGAAGAAATGGTTCTGTTTTTATTTGAGAATCAGAAAATCCTTGTTCGCGAAGTCTGTTTCTGACTTTGGCTTCCATCGCATCTAACCGATCGTCCAAACAAGCGAAGCTTTCTATAGATAAAAACAAAATTAAAATAAAGAAACACGCAACATAATTAAAAAGAATTTTATTATTATAAATTACCATAATTGTAAGTTTCGGCGCTTGGTTCTTGCGCCTCTTCAACAACATCTGCCAATGCCATCCCGTAAGCTGACAAAATACCGGCATACTTATGCACAAAAACCGTGCTTATACCTAACGATCGAGCGATTGCACAGGCATGTTGTCCTCCGGCACCACCGAAACATGCCAGAACATGACGGGAAGTGTCGTAACCTTTTGCCTACACAAAAAAAAACTAAAGATAATTTAAGAACGACCATAGTGCGTTGCTTTGTTATTAGCAAAAAAATAAACTCGGTTTAACTGTACCTGAGTCAAAGCTCGAATCGGTCGGCACATAGTCTCATTTGCGACCCTAATAAACCCCATTGCCACTTCATCGATTGACATAGCTTCATCCTTTTTTAAAAATTCATTAATCTGCAACATACGCAAATATTTTGTAAATCAAACGCAATACAATAAATTTGTTTTCAATTTAGAAAAAAATATTCTTTTACAAAAAAATATAAGATTTAGAATGTAGATATCAAAAGAAATTACCTCATAGGTAAGTGTTGTGAACATTTTTAACGTATGAGACACGTCAAGCGGTTCATTTTCCTCAGGTCCAAAAATTTGAGGAAAGTATTCAGGTAAAAGACGACCCAACGCGAGATTAGCATCCGTTACAGTTAGTGGACCATCCTTTTTATAACACGCTGGTCCAGGATGAGCCCCCGCGCTCTCAGGCCCAACTACGAAGAGACCCGACCTGAAGAAAAGCATTGATCCACCTCCTGCCGCAACTGTATTGACATCTAACTTTAACCCAATTTTTTTATTTCAGCTAAATCTCTTCACAAAAAGACTAAAATTTAATATTTTTTAAATAAGCTAAAATGTCAATATTTTAAATATCTGCAAGTAATATTTATTATAAAAAAGAGTAATACCTGCGGAGCTTGTATAGCAATGCCTGCCGTGGTGCTCTCATAAACGTGCTCGTAACTTCCTCCGTACCGACTTACATCAGTGGATGTGCCGCCCATATCAAATCCAATCACTGGTAGATCAGTCTCCTTTCCATAAGTTGTCATTGCATATCCAACAACGCCACCAGCTGGTCCAGAAAGTATAGCACGTGACCCATTAAAACTTTAACATCCCAGAGCAAAATATAAGATATTATTTAATCTATGTTATAACAAGAAAAATAATTTTAAATGACTTTCAAAAATAAACATTAATAGTTACGAATTCATAGGTGTTAATCCTCCATCGCTCTGCATAAACAATACATTGACACCTTTCAAGTTATCTTTGAATCCTGAAGAAAAAGCCTAAAAAAATTCATTATAGTTTAGAAACCCAAATCTGTATTTTGAATGTATATTTTAATTGTTATTTTGGAAAGAAAAGATAAACAGGAATTTTATACAAATAATTATAAAAGAACTCAAATTTCATGTAACAATAAGGATAATACTACCTGTACATAGCTTTTAATGTGTGGCGTCAAGTAAGCATCTGCACACGCAGTAAAACCTCTAGGAACCATTCTCGTCATTGGCATCACCTCGTGTGAAAGAGATATCTGCGAGAAACCTGCTTCTCGCGCTAATTCACCAATTCTAATTTCATGAGCCGCATAACTATATTATAAAGATGCAATAGCCGAATTTTAATAAGCATATAAAATTGAAACAAATTATAAACATTAATTGTGTGTTTTTAGAAATTATTTTTCAAAAATTGTTCACTAACAAAAAGATTTTTGTTTAATCAAACGAATTTACTAACGTATAACTATGTGCCAAAACAACAGCAAGACTATCTATTCCTAGGTTATGAAGTGTTTT
The DNA here is from genome assembly GCF_001594065.2 of Cyphomyrmex costatus. Taxonomy (NCBI): domain Eukaryota; kingdom Metazoa; phylum Arthropoda; class Insecta; order Hymenoptera; family Formicidae; genus Cyphomyrmex; species Cyphomyrmex costatus. Next base: position 569,177 of record NW_017275477.1, on the reverse strand, counting down.
TAAATCTTCCTTTAATTGTGCCTCATCAAGTTCTTGAATAACGTATAGATCTTCGCCAGTAGAACCTTTTACCTTTCGCCATGACTGATTCTTCATACGACAACTTCCTGGTAGAGCGGGAATTACTCTACATTTTACTCCAATTACATGTTTATACAAAACTTCCGGCATCACTATCTCCTGTAAATATTTAATAAATATTAATTCAAATGACAGAACAAATGCGTTTATAAATTTGTGTAATATACATATACATTTCACGATAAAGTAATATATACTGCAATCTGTAACATTTTTTTCTAATATGAGTACCTATATTAAATTCATACAAACCAAATCAAAAATATTTGGTCGAGACTGATTGCCGATATATAGAAGATCCATGAAACCTTCATTTATTAATAACGCCATTTTCGCGCCTTTTCTTTCTAATAACGCGTTAGTAGCAACTGTCGTTCCCATTCTGATCCATCCTATATTAGAGGTATCAATTGCGCCATCCGTTCTAACGCTACTTTCCTAAAATTAATAAAAATAGTCGTAAAATATTTAAAATATTTTAGAATTACATTCATGAATAAGATATTTTGTATAATTTGATTTTATTCTATGTATTATAATTGCTCTATTCTGTAATATAATCTATATTATTTTTGTTCACAGATCTCTTTTCGTATACACAACTTTGTAATTTATTCAAATTATGTATAATTTTATAATTTTGCTTGTGCAAATTACATACGTTCAAACTCATATTGCAATTTATCAGATAAAAAATATGAAACACTTTTTATCAATAAGTTCCAAATTATAATATTGCAATTTATCAGATAAAAAATATGAAACACTTTTTATCAATAAGTTCCAAATTATAAATTATATTTTCATAACTTTGAATTGATTATAACGTACCTCAGCTAATATCCTACGAATGCCTTCTGTCGGCGCGTCGTTATAATTACTAGGATCTACGGACAGTAATTTCATAACTCGTATCTTGCCCCCAGGACATCTAGCGTATATATCAGTAAACGTGCCTCCTCGATCTATGGAGAATTGGAACTTATCGTTTCCCATTGATGGCCCCATTGATAAAACTATTTAAAAAAAAATATATATATTATATATATATAAATTGAAAAGATGTTATTGTAAAAATTGACTTATTGAAAATGAATACTCCAATAACCTTATTAGTCTTTTTTGTGTGTATATGCTATAATGTTTAAGCTTAAACTGTAAGCTAATAAGTCTTTTCAAAAAATCTGAAATATATTTTGGGCGGTGCACAGCTTTCATTTTTAGTTTAAACACATTTTGTGAACCACACATAATTTTTTTCAATGTCATTAATATTGTAATCTATCAGGTCTTTTGCGTTCCATATATTAAACTTTGTGTTTCGGAAAAGCAACAAAATTTTTTTTATTATCTAATAATTTTATGCAAAACACAACATACACATATCTTAAAACATAATATAATTTGTATTATAATATATATATATAATAAAGAAATTATATGTAAATATAATATTATTACATTGATTTTAGCAAGTGTAATAAATAATTTATAATTCATATTAATAAATAACTTTAAATTCTTTAGTTTTGATTAATTTTAAATATAATTCACACACACACACACACACACACACACACACACACACACATTTCATCTAATAATAATACGCTCACTCTTCTATTCTATGAAAACAAGTATGCACACTATTGATGGCTATATAAGTACAAGTTAAGCATTCTTCTGATAAAAAACTAATTAACGTTGCTCGCATAAAAGAAGATTTAATTATCTGATAAAACGTACATTTTGAAGGTCTTTTTCACTTTTAATATGATATTTTAACGTGTAATAGCATTAATAAAATATTAATCACGTTTTAAAACTAAGAGCAAAAGAAAAAGTATGATATATCCTAAAAATGTAATTTAAAATTAATGCGTTTAAAATTTATAACTCTCGTTTATCCGCGCATGCGTATGTAAAGAGCACTCGGTATTTATACGTCAGCTGTATTTCTACATCACAAATCAGAAAAATTCCTCTGTCAGTAATAAGTGCTGCTATAATAATTTTGTTATAACGTCATAATGTCATATAAATATCAATACCGTAATAAGTGCAATATTGTTAATGTCTTCCTGACACTATATATCCGTTTTCAGGCACGCGATTCTAACAGCACCAGTCTGTGGTATTGGAGCAACTGCTACTGCACGAGTAGGGACTAGGGAGAGCACGAATAATATCAACAGCAAGGTTACCATGTGAAGGTTCTCAATTACGAATTGTGTGACAGAGTTGACACCTAACTATTACAATACAATAATTGTATTACAATAATCATAGTTTTAATCCAAAAATAGAGCATAATTTATATTTTCCAGCAAACATAATCAACTAACAATAATATTGCTATTAATTATCGATGTTCTCTTTAAATTAAACTAATTCTTTTGATTTAGTTTTTCTATTTAAAAACTGTTTAGTAGACAAAAAAATGAAAGATTTGAGCAAACTAATAAATTTTTATATTTGTGTAATAGTCGCAATAATTAAAAGTTAATATTATTGCAAAATGAGTATCACTGGTCAAGAGACTGCGCACAAAGCAGCCACATCAAACGATATATCGGGTGAACAAAAAATAATATTAAGAAAAATATATACGAATCTTTATTTTAATAATTTTTCCTGAGAAATAACTTACTGTCAATAGATTTTATAATTCCGCCCTCCTCCAGACATCAAGAATATTATTTAATAAATTAATTTAAAAATACTGTTCGTATATTATGTTATCTTATATATTAACATTACAATTGTTTTAATACATTAAAATATAAAACCTCTAATATTTTTTTAAATATTAAAGTATCAATATTATGTATAAATGATATTTACATAAAACTTTTATTAAACTAGTCATACCTCATTTTACGATGGAAAAGTTTAGTTATCTGATAAAACGTTTCAAAAATATTTAAACATACTACATAATCTAAATGACTATCACAAAACACGATAAGATTGCTTTATTTATGGCCATGATATAATAATAATCCAATAAACACCAACATTATTTATAATTTGTGTTACATTATATTCATATTGTTGAATGTAAAATTATAATATATTGATGTTATGTTATTATACTATTTATATTATACACTGTTAGTTGATGTTTACTGGAAAAGATATAGTTTATAAAAATATTATTATTAAATCACTACGAAGTAAGAAAAATACGAACATATAAAATATATGTATATATTATATAATTTATATTTTAATAAAAAAGTTTTTTTTAAATTTACTTCTGATATTATACTTATATATTGCAATCTCTTATCTTCATTTAGTAAACATTGCTTATTTAAAAAAAAAAATGAAAAAGTATTTTGATACAATTATTCTCTTTTTATAATAAATTTCTTTATTTATATAACAATCGTACATTTTCAAAAATAGATATCAACAATTCTGTCAAATGTCATTTCTGAATACGTATACATATATCTTTACAGGAACTGAAAAATATTGTCACTTGTTAATAATATAAAAATATCGAATAACAATGAGTAAATGATAAATTTTTAACTAGTTTAAACGGAAACATGTGTTACATACCGCTTGCATAGATAAATAAGAGAATTACAAGAATCCTATATAATCAATATAAATCATGAAATATTATATAATCTCATAAAGAAAGTTAACCGCATAAGAAAAAAATAATTTCGCTGTAATATACTCGTACGAGCAGATATTTTTAATTGGTTCAGTGCAATATTGATTAAAATGATATAATTGCAATGGTAAAAATCTAAATATGTATTAAAAATTTTAAATAACGAAACTTAGTTTAATGTTTACAAGTTAACTAATGTATAACAAATTAACGACAAATAATGCGTTAATCCAATAATCTCAGATATTCGCAACTCGCCAGTTCGCGTAAAGGATCGGTCTCAACTTATATCGCACACATGATCTTAGCGCCGAAATATCGTGACCAAATATCAACATTACAATTAACTCACATAAACTTTATATATAATCATGTTAATTACAATTATGTATACAAATTTTTATCTACAGAAAGAAAGTAAGATATTGACCGTCACGTTTGTGCAAATTTTCGATGTTTCAAATTTAAAGCTTATTTTACAGCATAATACATGTAAATCTTAACAAATAAATAATTATAACTCGAAGACTTATAATAAATCCAATTAGTTAACAAAGTGATTTAAATAGACAAAATAGAATTCTTGTTATTTTTATAGATGCATTTTTTCTTTTATATCCATTAAAATTCTTGCATTATATTATTTCTTTTGTATCCATTAAGATTTTTGCCTTAGAATTATCTACAAAAATTATTATAAATTTTTTATAACGTAATATTAATAAAATCTGCAAATGTAAAGTTAAATTTAATTTGTTTTTATTTATTTAAATAAAATAAAACAAAGAATAGAATTTGAAAGATGTAATTATGTAAAGCGTTTAACTCTTTAAAAAAATACTATCTGTCTCCTATCCTTTTAAAAATTGAGTAAATAATTGCCTATTATACTATTTTGCCATTTACACTGGAATATATTCGTCACATTGACGTAATTCTGATATAGAATTCATAAATTGTAAAGTATCAGTCATGTGATTATTCTTAATACAAAATATCTTATATATTATTCCATCCATTTTTGAAACAATACGTGCTTCTCTATATACACTTTTGCAAAAGAAGACATGTATGGTATTTAGTTTATTGGTTCATAATAAAATAGGGATAGTGTATAACTTAACCTGCAACTAACACTGGAAACTTAATATCGTAATAAAAAAAAATTATTCTAAGTCTAAGGCCTACAATAATTCGGTAGTCGGTGAGTCGGAAAGGAATCTGAAGAATACATGGAATTGGTCGAAATCGGTGGATCCATAGAGCTGGCGAGCACTGTGGAGCAGCCAACTTATAAGACTACCAACTATCAACTCATTGTAGACTCGGCCTAAAATATCTATTCTGTAACAGTAGCGTCACATATGCCGATGCGTCACTTTTTTATTATGTATGTACAAAACCTGTACAACTACATTTTAAGCTACAGTTGCAGACGTTAAGAATTACAGAATAGACTTCTAAATCCCATATTGTTTTAAAAGGACGTTTCTCTAAAGAATATATGTATGTCATGAAGAATTATAATCGGATTTTTTCTTCAACGATATTATTATAGTATTCATCAGTCATCCTTATATAGGTATCATTGTTAAGGAAATAGATTGGATCTTTAACCTGCAAAAATTATTTTTATAACAATTGTTTCTATTTTAAGAACTATAAAAATATATGAAAACGATACTTGCTTTTTTAATATCAAAAGCCTCTCGTTGGAGATCCTTCTTTTTCAATTTGAATGTTCCTGTACAAAGAAAAAATTATATCATTATAAATACAAATATTAGTTGAAGATAACAACAATCAATTTGTTACCAGTCATAGGCAGTTCTGATAGAATACGAATAAAACGAGGTATGGCATAGTTCGGCAAAACTTTCTTCAACTTTCCTACCAATCCCTTTAAGTCCAAAGAATTTTCTGGGTCAAATATAGCCGCCATTCCTGCTCTACCCTCATTCCCGGGCACCTAAACACATAATTATACATAATAATAAATTTTCATCAACAATATACTTTCTTCAACTCTGTTTTACAAAACAGTTTTATGATATAAACAAGTTTATAATATGAACTGCTATGCTTCATTATCTATATTTTTTTTATTCAAAATCGATAATTTTATGAGTAAATAATGAACAAAAATAAAAAGGGGCGAAGTAAGAGTCAAAATTAAAAATAAAATGAAGCTGTTGACTTGTATTAAAGTATATAATTATTATAGATAATCCATTTAAAAAAATTCTACTTACAATTAATATTTAAAAAACTACTTAAAACTACTTAAAAATAATGTTTAAAATTAACGGTAACAAATAATCAGTGTGACCAGTTTCGACTCTGTATTGAGTCTTTAGACTTCGAAGTATTTTGTTCACGGATAAAATTATTGTAGAAATATATGACATTGATAATATAATTAATAATTTCAAATATTTCTGTAACATTAATATAGGAAAATATAAGATAATGACATGTATAAATATATTCTGAGATAAAAGAGAAAAGAAAACTTACCTACAAGGTAATAACAAATTTAAAATTAATAATCTGTTCAGCTTAAATATGGTGAGTATAATTTCAATTTATTAGTAAATAATGACTTTATTGTTATTTACCTCAACACCAAATACAGTTGCATCTTTGAGACCTATTACATTACTTATGACGGCCTCCACTTCCGAAGTAGCAACATTTTCACCTCGCCACCTAATATTTAAGATAAAATATATTTAATCCAATTCTTATTTACTAATTTTATTTAAAAAATGTTTACAATAATTTAATCATTTTTATAAAATCTGATTATACTAATATTAATTGCGTATTAAAAATATCTACATACCTATATGTATCACCAGTTCTGTCCTTAAAATAAAAATATCCAAGTTCATCCATAACTAAAATATCACCTGTTCAAAAAAATTAAATAACATATAATATATATGATTATTCCTTCACTACTGAAAGAAAAGATTGGCTGCAGCATCTAATTTTTGATTGCGTTAGCCATCCGCAATAACTGCTACATCTAAAAATAGGCTGCTGCAATCAATTAAAAATGCTATGTCATATTCAGTCAATCTTTTTTTTCAGTGTAAATAGATTATACTACATCTTATGTTATTACTAACCAGTATTGAAGGCACGATCGCCTTTCTTGAAGACATCATGTATAATCTTTTGTTCTGAAGCCTTTTTGTCAGCATAGCCGGTAAAATCATTTATCACCTTTTTTGAATTAATTTTACCTACAAAAACGCCAGATTCACCTAAACAAATAACATAAAAGTAAGATAATTATATATTATCCAACTTAAAACTATATATGTAGACATATAAATACGCATATATCATATATGTATATACAATATATATTGTATACATATACATACAATATGTGTGTATGCACGCGCGTGTGTGCGTGTGTGCGCGCGTGCGTGATAAACTATCGTTAAAAAGTTCCCGGCATGGAATTTAAAATTGCATAATAGATTACCGTAACTTGGTAAACAAATCATTGCAAACAAAGAATAAAGACCCATTTTAAGGCTTAAAACTAATACTTTAGCACGCTTTTAATCTTTTTTCAAAACATTTTTTTTTTACAATTTTATATCTTACCAAAGATCACGTTGTGTTTCTTAAAATTACATTGCTCTACTGGATATTGCGGTATCTAGTAATTTTATGATCTGGTGCATTCCTAATAATGATAGCAAACAACGTGGAAAAAATAATGATAATACTTTTTAATATAAAATAAAATCCATTAACATAAAATTTGATGATACACACCAGGTTTACAAGGTATGCAGAATCCATTTGATCCTCTCAATAATTCTCCTGTTTCTTCATCAATTTTCAACAGAGCAACTGGATACAAACTACCAGCATATCTTGGTATGAAACCAACAGCACCAATTTTATTGTCAATGTTGACTGTAAATCATACAAATATTTCTAAAAATAACAACTATAAAATATAGTAAGCTAGCTATTATTATTTTCAACTGTTATGAATGATTATTTATTTATTAAAAGAAACTTAAACATATCAACAATTTCTATAAAAATTAAAAGCTTATTCTTTATGTTTAAAAAATGTATTACTTATCTTCAAAATTTATTATATTTATTTTTCGCAATGTAATTAAATTATTTACAGATTTTTAGTATGTCATTCATAGATTTTAATATATCATTCAACATATTATTAAGATCCAAGATGCAATGTGCATCAAAATTGTTAGATTGTTAGTCAATTTAACTCGTGACAGTACTGCGGTTTATTAGTTTGCGTTGTAAGTTTATTAGTTTATTAGTTTGCGTTGTAAGTTTGAAAAAAAAATCTCGGCGCGCTTTTAGAAATCTACATACGTAATGTATAAATTCACATGAAAATTATATTAGAAGCTTCCAAGATCTAGCTTGACCGTTAATGGCCTATTCTCATCGGTATTTAGTTAAAAATTTATTGTATTTGAAAAATAGACTTAATAATAAAATTCTTCTGGAAATAAATGAACGGAAAGATTGATGAGTTACCGAGATTTGAGTTTCCTTCAGTGGCTCCATAAAACTCGCCTATTTGCTTCACGCCAAATCTCTTAACAAAAGGTTCCCAAATTTGTGGTTTCAGACCGTTTCCAAACATTAAGCGTACTTTATGCATTGAATCGTATTCGCTTGATGGAACTGTAAGAAGAAAACGGCAGATTTCTCCAATATATTGCGCTACCTAAAATACAAATATAATTTTTATTATTGAAACAAATAAAAATATAATAATTACAAAATTAATTAACGCAGAACTTTAAAAATTAACACATTGTACACTTCATATAATAACTGACAAAATTTTTTAATATACATATTTTAAATGTACATATAATTATAATATAAAAAATTGCAAATTTACTACGTACTAATAGTATTATTAAATTTAACGGCCTTGTGTTCGTGTGTACGTATGCATATAAGACGATTATTACAAATAAATTAATACACGACTCTATATGAAAATATTTAGTAAGAAACGATTTAATAATAATAAAATACAGCAGTAATGATTTGTTGTATCTTATAATTTAAAGTATTAGACGTAAAAAAATGAGTTTAAAAAATTCAGTTAAAAAAATTTTAATGAGATAAGAACCTCTTTTTAATATATTTCTTCAATATATTTCTTTAAAAATGCATAAAAAACTGACATACATTAAAAGATATAATATATCAAAATGTCATTAGAAAAATGTGATTGAAAATTTTAATACTTTTTATTTTCGTAGGTAATTTAAAATTCTGTAAGGTCTGACTCCCGCAAAACATCAGACTAATGAAAAGAAACTATTAGAAACTATCAGAAATTATATTCAGATTTATATGGTTATTATTCAGTTTCTATAGTAATTTGAATAATAATTATTGACTACATATATGAAAAGTAATTGAATAGTAACTATAATTATTGATAAATAGTTTTGTGAAGGGAGGGCTCCGTTTATCTATAAAAAATAATTACATACAACTTTGTTTGCACACTACGTATCGCACACACGAAAATACTGCATACAGTGCATTGCACACGATCATATTGCTGCACATGTATTGCAGAAAGGATTCTGATAGCGCACATCGCTAATTGATCAATTTAATAAGATATTCTTATTGGTAAAATAATGAAAAATTATTAGGAACAATGTAAATGTTCTAGTAAAATTTTTATATGCAATTATACATATATGATTAATATGACTATGTACATATGATCATATATAAAATTGCAAAATTTGTCTCTATACATATGACCATGTCTTCCCTTAAAATTACAATAATTTCATAATCCTGAAACCTGTAGAATAAGCAACAAATCGAGACGTCTGTTCGATTATGTCTGTAGAAAAACATATTTTTAATTGAAATCGTATATATTATGATACGTACAACATACGTACAATTTCATCATATATATTCATTTCTTAAATTATTAAGAAACATTACAGTGCCACCGCAGTAATTTTTAATATTAACTAACAATGAGAAATACGATACTACTATATTATTTTACGAATTATTGTAGCACTTATACGTATAATATATCGAACAAATACCTCAATTTGTCGTATATTTTACAAGTTTCTCAACTACTAAATTATTATATAAAGAAACATTAAAAAATAGAACTGTACGTAATTATTATGTTTTTAAGGCAAATTAAATAATAAAACTATACATATAGCAATTCATTTATCACGTGTTTCTTACTGTTGACATTATATACGACTGACTTGGAGTCTCGACAGAGCCAAGCTATAAATAAATAGAAAAAAATATATAAAAAATCAAACAACAGATCAATATCAAATTTTGTGTTATTTATTAAAAATCACACAAATGTTAACGCTAAAAAAATATTAAATATATTTTCCTAAAGCAAAAATGAAAAAAAAATCCGTTTTTCACATTTCTTTAACACAAAACTAAAAATTATAAAACTATAAGACTGTATAAAAAAATAGAGTGATCTTACAGTGCATTCGTAATGGACACATTCCGACCAATACTTGGACGCACTAAATTTTTTACGAAGCACGACAGTGACGCCTCCTATAAGTGCTTGACCAACTCCAATTATACCACCTGCAGTATGATAAAGTGGCAGAGGATTGTAAATTCGATCATTTGACTGTAGATTAAGCATTGAATTCACGCCACATGTTATTAACATGTACCTAAAAGAAACGTAAAAAGTATACGTAAGATATAAATGATTTCTATCGCATTTGAAACAATATAAATACATGCAGGACAATTTGAACTAAATTATAAATTGATTAATATTATAAATTGTTAATAACACTATCAAAATAAATGCAAAATTTTCACACAGTTTATATTGTAATAATAATATAATTGTGTGCATAAAAGTTTTGTTTTTTTTTTATTTAAATATAATTAGTGAGAATTTTAAACAGAATTTATCAACGTATAGTATTTAAGGTATTTTTAGCCTAACAATACTTCTAATTGGAAGTTATTAACGCAGTGTTTAATAGAGTTTATTAGAGTTTATTAAAGTAAGCACGCAGCTAGATGAGCTTTGACCATCGAGACATGACTAAATATATATTAAAAAGCATACAAAAAGCATTAAAACAAAAATCGAACTATTAATTTTATACAATTAAATTCTTGTTGTGTATAATTCATATATGTATACACTGTGCAAAAAATAAAATATTAATCTTAATAATTAGAAACTAAGGGCCCTAAACGGTCAAACTAAATCTTAAGTGCTGAAAGTAATTCTGTGTGAATTTATATGCTACATATATGTAATCTTTTAAAATCGCGCACCGAAATTATTTTCAGTTTTGAAACGCAATTCGATTAAACTGTAGTAATATCACAAATTAAATTGACAAGCAATTTAATAATTTAATGCTCAATCAGGCATTTTATTAGAAAGATGGTAATATACTGAAAAACTGTAAATAAATTTATTGTGAAAAATATTACCTCGGTCAGAAGTCAAACATCATTCTCTTGCATGTCCTAAGCCTTTAAACTACTGACGCCTTAAGAGTAATATACTTCGCAATAACTCATATATTAGAAGTACGCATATTAGCTAAAATTTTGTATTATTTATACACGCGGCCCTTAGTTAATATTTAAATGATTATGAAAATTGATTAATATAACTATGGAATAGCTCTCAAGTTCCTTTTTATACGGGTTATACTATTAAAACAACAAAAGTTTCACGCATTATTGAAATTATTCGTACATTTATATCGCATTAATGATTTTTTACGTATAGTTAACAATTTATAGAATCTTACCTTAAATTACTGATAACAGCAGCCTTTGGCATTCCCGTCGTACCAGACGTATAGACATAAATTAATTTATCCCGGGAACTGCCATGATCAAGTATGATAAGAGACCCAGGATCAATGTCACTGATTTTCGTGTTAAGGTCAATCGCACCTTCCAAAATCGATGTATCCGCCATTTCCGACCATTGATACAGCTCAATGTCGGGTATTTTATCTCTGACATCACGAATCGCTGCACATGATACGCTTTAATAATATTTGTAATGCGAACAAGTTTAGATACTTCGACTCATATAATAGAAAGTGCACTTAGAAAGTGTATTTCCCAGAGAAAATTCAATTACGATTAATGTAGTCAACATAGTCTTATGACTAAAAATGTAAATATTAGTATCAGTATATGTGTATTTTATTGAAATGTGCAAGAACTTGAAGAAATCATTTATGTAATTACTGGAAATTAATGGTTTTTAATTGAAAAGAAATTAATGGTTTTTTTAATTAAAAAGTTGTTCAATTACAATTTTTTAAAACGCACAAATAATTTTAATGTAACAAAAATAATATTACTAAGAAATTCAATCGCTTTATTTTTATTTAAATTTCTTAACTTATATTATTTGTAGTAAAAAGACTTTATATATAAAAATTATCATTGCTTAGAGTTAAAAAATTTAAATGTTTTAATTTACTAATCGCTATTATACATACATATATTACGACGATGGTTCAAATATAAATGAGATTTTTTTGCGTGAATACAAATCGTGAATAAATGTACTTTACATTAAGTGGCAGATAAAGGTGTTTGTTTACTGATATAGTTATTGCTCATTGTTGCCATGTCCGAACAAACAGTAACGCCATTGTGTAACGCTTTATTTATGCGTTAATAAAATTTTTTGCACGCAAAAAACTATCAAAATTTTGTGTAAACTGTGTGTCTAATTCAGAGAAAAGGTGCTATTGAAGACGAAAAAATATGTAACAATATTCGATATTATATTATTTATATTAATATTTGCTTGGACATATCACAACAATGATTCTAGAAACAATTACCATGAAGCCGCTATATATGTAGGTAAGGCATGAGCATAGGCCTTTACCTATCATTCAATGCAAATATGTCTCAGTTAATGTGATAATTTATATTTTCATAAAAAATTCTTATTCATATCTAAACCATCTACGTATTGTGTTATATGTGTATCATGTAGCTATGTATTATAGTTCATAAAATCCTCGAAAAATTTTATCGAAGAAGTCGCTGCAATTTCACTAAAAATTTGTGATTGAAATTGTCACACATTTTTAAACACTTTTCAGTAAAATTTCAATCAAATTTGATGAAATTTGAAAAAAAATGTATGTTTTTTAAAAATAGTAAATAAAATTATTCTTAAAGTTTTATAATTTTTCTAAACAAAACTATCAAAAAATACTTATTTATATTCATATTAAAGCCTAATTCTAGAATTTGACGATTTTTAAAAAAATCATTTACTAAAATACACATGTAATAAATCTCTTAATGCTGTATCTTTTATTCTATTCTATATGAAATTTTAATTACAAAAAATGGACCTCTCTACTGCACCCATCTGATGCGTACTGCTCACAATAAATTTCAACATATTATCATAGAAATTTTAAAGAATTTTTAACAAATTTTTTAGGAAATTTTTTGAAGAAATTGTAATAAACTTTTAGTCAAATTTTATTAATTTACTTTTATTAGTTTATTTTATTAATTTTATTTAAAAATTATTTTCAGCAAAATATTTAAAAAAAATTGTCAATAATGCATGTACATGTATAATTGTAATTACTTTTTTCCTATTAATTAGTTTCTAATTTTTTATTTACTTTTTAAATCAAACAATTATTTGCAATTCAAATGCAAGAACTTACCATCCTTAAGTTCTGACCCGAAAATAACAGCTTTGCAACCGGCAGCGTTAATGCTGTGCAAAAGTACATCACGACGTAGATTCGTATTAATTAAAGCCGCAACAAAATTAGCTTTGCTAAGCCCTAACCAGGTAGCGATGTATTCAGGACGATTTTCCATAAATACTGCTATACTATCAGAATGAGAAAATGGTCTGGTGCGGAAGTAACGTCCCATGCGATTACTGAAGTGTTCCAACTACATTTATACATCAAAAATTATTATGCGCACATATATCTAATATTTCAAAACTATACAATCAAAAGTTTGATCAGTTTTATTTTTATTTATCAATAAATTATGATATTTGTAATATTCAATTTCTTAGCTGGTTTCTGATTTCTTAAATAATGTATTGTTAATTCGAGAGATGTATTAAAAAAAATTTTTTTAATAAACTAAAAAGTACCTCGTATTTAAATTTTGATATAGATAAATTTGATAATTCCACAAGTATTGTTTAAGTAATTCCTTTTTCTAGAAAAATAGTTATTTATATAACAAAAACCTGCACTTAATATATACAATCATTATAACAAACATCCAATTAATTAAATCTAATAAACTCGTCTGGATAATTACTGGTATTAAATGCGTAGTGCAGTACAGTTCAAATGTATAAATCTATAAATGATGTATGCGTCAGATATTACCTGTTCATATGTCCATTCTTTGTCCTCGAAGATGAAAGCCACTTTATCCGGATGAGATACTGCATACTTTGAAAAAATCTTTGCAATGGTATACTCACGTTTTTCCCACCACCAAAGACGTAAGTTAAAAAGAAAAAACCGATAAGCCCCTCTGCAAAAAACAAAAAGTTTAGAATTAATCTAAATTATTAATATAATTTTTCAAAAATATTTAAATCGGCAATTATTAATTTTTGTTTAATTAACTAATATAATATTTGATGTATTATCAATACATACTCTGTATTTTTTTATAATCAAGATAGATATATTAGTTTTGTTGAAATTTATGTATATTTATAATACATCTTTAAAAAATAAGAGTCAAAAAGAATTTAATATATAAAAACAGATAAATTATATCGAGTTTTTTAATATTTAGTACTACAAAATCAAAATTAAAAAAGAGATTTCTAGTTCTACAAACTAATGTCATATGTTTTTAAAATTGATAATACATTCTTCGTTCTTCGTCCCCTCACGTAATGTCTTTTTCTCTCACAATTGGTTAATATCGCCACATGACACACGTAATGTACATTACACAAACGCAACTGCTCCATTGTCACTCATGTAACACCTGGCAAAATGTCAAAAATGTGACTATGTCATCCTATGATTTTTGTAAAAAGCATCTTTATAGAACTGTATGTTTTAATTTAATTTAATTATAGTGATATATTAATATAGACATATATATAATTAATTCTATAGTTCATTAAACGTTATCTTCACGCATTAATTATTTAACACTTTAGATAATGTACATAATATTTATTTCTAATTTCTTTATAATTGTAAATATTATATTATAATTATAAAATATAAAAAGGAAGAGAGAAATAGAGATTCATCTATCAAAGAATGATATGCTATATTGAAAATAGAATTTGTTCTTTGAACTATAATGTCTAGATAGCAAAAACTAATAACTAATTACTCACATTACGTCAGAAATAATAAAAGAATAAAAAAAGTAACAGTTAGGTTTAGTTATGAAATATATTATAACTGCAGTATACATGATAATAATTATCTTTATCAAATTACTTCTATCTTAAAAGTTTTATGAATGAGAAACTCTCATATGATCCATATATTCACATATAAAATTTAAGAAATAATAATTATTAATATAAAAATAAATTATTCTGTTTACGCGTCGTGAAAAGAATGAGTGAAAAGTATCAAGAACTCGTTTTTAAGATTCATATGAAAGAAAATCTAATAAAAAAAAGCAACAAAGAAAGGAAGATAAACAAAATAAAAAGTATACGCAATGTGTATATTATTGTATTAATATATATTATCGAATTATTGCGTTCCGAACTATTGTTTGCTGGTTTTCCTCTTGAGCTAGACTGTCATATTACTTTATATTTATGCAGTGACTATGCAATAACGTGTATAAAAAGAAAATATTATTAACATAAAAACAATATACAAAAAGCAAAAGCCCACGAATTAGCTGGCTATTGCTTATAGTAATTTAAAATTTTTATATACACTGCCGAAAATTGAAATTCCAACATCATGAAAGAGTTGTGCTAGATGAATGAAAGTTACACACAGAATGTTTACATGAGTTATTATATTGATATCTATTATACACACACACACACACACACACAAGGTCACAATTCATAGGATACGAGGATATAGCATTACGACGAATGCGGAATAAAATTTTCCATTAAACACGTGTGAAGCTATTCATAAGCGTTAGTATCACTGTAAAACGCTGTGATAACGTATGATAAAATTATATAGAACGCCTTGAAGGCGACAACGAACTGTATATCGACAATTAATCCATTTTGAACGAGGCCGTATAATAAACTTTTAGGAGAATGAATTATCATTTCGTGATATCGCGGCAAGAATGGATTGAGACCTCTCTACCGTATACAATTGTTGGCAACAATGGTCCCAGGAAGGCACTGCTACCAGGAGACCGGGGTCCAGAGCCTCCCGATCAACTGAATTCATCTAGCATAATTCCTTCTTGGTGTTGGGATTTCAATTTCCGGCAGTGTGTTTAATAATTTTAATTCTAAACAAAAATGCTTTAATCTATCACTAGGTCATCTTCAATATTAATACAATGTTAATACAATGTTAATACAATGAAGATAACAGAAAAAGATTTTGTATCACTCTGTTCAACCGTTGTTGTTGTATTTTTATATACATCATTTCCGAAATTAATCTTTTATTATAAAATAGTTTATTGTCTAATATCATAATTAATTTAATCTTATTTAAACTTATAATTATAGATACATGTAATGATTAGAAATTACTGATGGCGATTTAATTTTTTTATTCATGTCATACTTGCATATCCAGAATATCCGGATATTCTGGTTTTTAATTGCCGTTGTGTTTGACCTACATACGTCTCCTCACAATCATGACAAAAAATTTTATTAATTACATCTTGATGCGAAATTCAAGTATCTTTAAAACAAGTAATATGTATTTTTTTTAAGTATTAGGATAGTAAATGCTATTTTTTTCATTTATTACCTGCAATAATTGAAAAAAAGATTCAGAAATGATTTTTACATAAGGCATTGCAAAGTAACTTTAACTTGATTATCTTGTTTATTATAATTGACAGTTTCATGAAATTTTACATAATGCAATCTGTACACTAGTTGACACATAATATTTCGCATAACGGATGTAATACGTAGTATACATCATCGAAACAAAAGTAATTTGAAAAAGACTGTCACACATTTTCAATCTATTCTAGCAAAAAGTAATTCAAATAGATAAGAAAAATAGAAAATAATCCTATTAATATTACATTTTGTTTTTGTAATTTGTTTATATATTTTGCTATATACAAACATATAAAACAATGTTCACATCCTTACGCGTTAAAATTGAACATAAAAAGCAGTCATTATCTGTTAAATAAAATTTTAGATAAGTAATTCTCATATGAAGAAGATACATACTCTGTGAAAAATTCTATTATAAATCAAACCAGTTTTGACTTTTAACTTTTACCTCCTTAAAAGGGAAGCCGCTCCCAATAACTTTAATCTTGACATGTATCGAGGTCATAACTATATGTTATGTGTAATTTTATAACGCGCAAGTAACTACCTTTTTATAAATATGTAGTAAGATTTAATGTACACAAATATATTTTTGTGTACATTAAAATATACTTTAAATATTTTATACCTATCTCATTTTTCTTTTTTAAAGTTACAAAAGTGTACACTAGTTTAGGAAACAGATCTTTTAGTTTTCACAGGAAACAAATCTTTCTTTTTTAATAGATTTCAAACTTCAAACTTTGTTATTTAACATAGAAAATATACATTAAGTCACTAGAGATAAAGCTAACAAAAATTTAAGACATATATGTACATGACCGAAGTGTTAATTCATAGTATAAACATCCAAGTTCCAGATTATTTAATTTATTAATTCTTAAACAGAAATTATGTAAAGCAATAATGTTTTCAAAAAAAATTTTTGTTTTATATAGCAAAAAAAAAACGTTATTTCTTTAACTTTTTCTTGTTAATAATTTTTGAACGAAGTAACAAGCAACGATCAAAATCTGTTGGAAGCCATTTAATATCATGATCTTGATAATATACGTTATTAAATTATTTTTAATAAATTGATAAAAGAATTGACTATATATATATATATGTGTAAACGCTGATTATGTACACAACGTAAAGCACTCTTACAAAAAAATACGACAAACTGTCCCCCTTCGATTTTGATGAGCTTTTAATATATTGTTCTATATATTGTACAGAGAAATAAGAAATACGTTTTTTTTTATATCAACTAATTGTAAGTCGCATGTTGAATGTGTGAAAACCTCATTAGCCTTTGATTCTTTACTTGTGAATTTTATTCGAAATAAAACTTTTATTTATATTTAGAATTAAATAGTTTTAAATTCAATTTATATATACACACAAGTCTGTCCCAGAATAATTGCAAAATATTTTGTATATAGATAGAACGGAATAAACTAAATCGAAAAGTCCTGTATCATTTTGCGATTTTCGAAATAGTTAATGAGATATTAACTTCTAAAGATCGTCGAATAAGCGCGTATCATTCCGGCCGTACCGCCAATACACGCCCAGCAGTCGTGGTTGCTAGGCACGTGGGAAATTGTTTTCTTTCACTGTAGTGTGTAACTATTGGCACTATTGTTATTTGTAATAAACAATTCCCTTCGCGCCTACTGACCATGATTGATGGGTATGCTTTTGGTGGTATGGCCAGGCAAATAAGCGCTTATTTAGCGATCTTTAGAAATTAATATCTCATTAACTATTGCGAAAATTTTTTTTCAAAATGGTAGAGGACTTGTCGACTCAGCTTAGTTTGCTCTACCTGCACACGAAATATTTTACCGGCATTCTGGGATACCCTGTATATACAGTAAAAGTATTATTTAAAAATTTTTGTCGCGTAATTTTATTTTTAAATCCTTACAATTGCTAATAAAATCTCTACTTCTTTCTATTCAATAAAGTCATATGATTGTAACAACAGTCGCGACATTCACAAAAGCTAATTAAATTTAAATATATATGTGTGTATATATTTAATAGTCTAATATTATTCAAGATTTTATACAAAAAGTAAATATTAGCATTTTTAAAGAGATAAAAAAATTATATCTTAAAAAAGTTAATATGAAGGGGTGAAGTGATGATAGTGATGTAAACCACTTTTTAAAATCTATCGACTTACACTATAGCTTTCATCACCTCTTCATACATTTAAAATAATTAGTGGATGTTAAATATTAATTTATTTGAAAATAACTTATTACGTTATAAACTATTAACTTTATTATTTAACAATAATAAGAATAGAGTAAAATAAATAATAGTTATATTGATAAATAATCGGCGCATAGTAATGTTTCTTTCTTTATAAGATTCAATTTTTTTATTTCCGGATAAGTAGCGGATAACTTTATCTAGGAGATATCCCCATTACATTTTGAAAAACATTTCCATGATAAAAATTATCTATTGGTAAAGAAATTGGACATAAGGTTTTATATTAAAGAATAATATGTATTAATTTAATATTTAACTTTGATAAAAATGGCGCTTCTCTCGTATACATTTGGGTAATTTATTATTTAACTTCTAAACTTTTTAATTAATTACTACACAAGTCTATGTATAGTAATATATAATATTGAGTCTTATATTTGTATACTAATAAATTTTTAATGATTTATAAAGTTGCAATAAAATACTGCTAGTTGTCAAATTACATTGAACTGCTATTGAATTACAGGGAGTTTCTAGGTTAAATCGCTAAATTTAAGTTATAAATTTAGAACGACAAACAAAATTTCTCTAGAAATTTGCTCGTAAATGTTTTGTTTAAGAAATATTGATGTCTTAAATTACAAAACTATAGGAATAAATAATGTCGAAATAATCTAGATTTATCCCCTTTAATGCTTTACACAAAATTGTAATAAATGATATATTTAAAATGATAGCCTCCAGTCCTGAAACAAACATTACACTTATCGATAAGAGAAAAAATGAGTGATATTGTGCGTCAGTATATTCTTCCTGCTCTTACGTTATTGTTCTTTTTAATGATTAAAGGTCATTCATAAACACTTCATACGCTTTTTACTTTAGAGAAGAAACAAAAACAAAAAATATTTTTACATTATTCACTTCCATAGTTCAGTAATTAAGAAGTCAATATTTCTTAAACAACGCTAGTAAACTTTTTTTCTAGTAAACTTCCAAAGTATACCTTGAGGTTCTAAATTCATACTTTAAGTTTAACATTGGAATTTAATCCTGTATAACATACATATATTTGATTAGCTTTGCTATTTAATGAAATATTAAAAAATAAACAATTAAAAATCTGTTGTAGAGTAAACAAAGAAATATAAAAGAGAAGCAAAGTCCAAGTGCTGAATAATGTTAATAAAGATAAACATCGATTAATACAAATACAGAAATGTTTCAAATTTAGAAATTATTCTCAGAATGTTAAATTATAAAATTAAAATTGTGTTAAAATATTCATTTCGTTTATTAAAAAACATCAAAAAATTAAAAATTTAAATCTCTTTCAAATAGATGTAAATACATTCGTAATTAATATCTATTTTTTTCTAATACAGATAATCTAATACAGACGTTCGATTTTTATACATTTCAAAACTATAATCTTATTTACTTTAGCAACTAAAATCCTTGCTTGACCGTCATTAGGCCTTTATTTACTTGTGTTTAAATATTAAATAACAACAACGGTCCTACACATATCGTAATTTTATAATCTTATTCTTTTACAGTTAGAGATATTTGATTCAATCTAAATGCTATATGAAAATAAAAGATATTATAACATTAATATTTTACATTATTTTATTATTATTTTATTATATTTTTAAATATTATAAATTGTTATATTATTTTTATTTCTCCTAAAATTAGAAGTTCCTTTAACTTTTATATAATTAAAAAAGCATAATTTTTTAAACAAATAAATATAAAATATTGCAAAATTGAAGTATAACAAACTTAACAATAGTATATATGCAAAAGTAAGTAATAATAAATATTTCAAGTAATTTAAATCTTCTGTTATCTTTGCTTTTCATCGATATATATATATTTCAGTTAATAGTTGTAATTATTAATCAATATATTAAATTACGTCGTACAGAGGATTATTTTAATAGGAAGTCATAATATAATAAAAGGAAGATGCATCGAGAGGCTCTTATAAACTCCCTCATCTTTCTCGCGTAGTGCATTCCAACGGCAAACGAAGCATTGAAGCAAATGCGACGGGCAATCATGCAACTCGGGCATTGAACGCAAATTATTAATCCATAACGTGAAGCACGAAAGCCTATTATTACAAGCTTTAAATATACCGCAATAATATATCGCGACAAAATATTCTCAGCCTTCTCTATAACATTTTATCTATTAGCCATTAAATAATTTGCAATAATCACTGCATTAAAAAATTAAAATCACATATGTTAGTAAATATGTAAATAAAATAATATATATCATATATTGAAAATATTATATTATACAATATATAACTATTATAACAGTATAATAGTACATTTTCAATTTTTTCAGTTTGATTCAATCAACACTGTATACTGTAAACAAACATCTTGGAGTAGTGAAAAACTTGAAAACGATGTAATCGTTGTTATATTTATTTTTAAAAAACAGATTTAACGTAGAAAGAGTTTTTGTAAAGTATAAAATAAAATATAAAAATTATTAAATATATCACACAAATATAAAATACTTCTCCTGATATATTTTTTCCAAGGAATGAAAGTAACTAATTTTACTTATAACGTCATTACTCGCCTTATTGTTATACTATTATAATAATAATTTAACAATGACGAATTTTTTTCAGTAAGTAAACGCGTAAAATAATGCGAGTTAATTTTCAAAATGATCTTTCTAAGCTTTTAATTAGCGCAATCTTAGCGTTTTATTATAATTATCATTATATCAATCATAAAAAGTTGCAACGTTATTATCAAATTGTTATTATAAAAGTAATAGAAAATGCAACGGAATAATAACTTTTTTATTTCCTGCTTTTTTTTAATCTATTCTTTATCTTGAGTAGCATTGAAAAGATACTAGCAAAAATTTAAATTTATTTTACGAATATTCGCGCCTCTGTTATCTACTGAACAGAACATTTAAACTTCTTCCGCCCATATTTTCTCACACATATTTACATGTACTCACAAAATATCTCTAGGTAACGTCTTGTAGAGCACGTAAATGAAGTGCCGACGACTTCCGGTAAGAAGAAAACCGCCAAGCAGCAGGCTTAACACAGTGATGATGATTAAGTGGAGATCTGTCGTAATCATTTTCCGTATGTTTACTCGTCCTAGAACTTGGGAAATTAATCGAGCGTGCAACCTAGGAATGGCGCCAGAAGCCCGCGGTCAATCGCGCATTAGTTACAAACACCGGTTACAAGTACATTATAAACCGGTTAAGTACTGATAAACGCGAACGTCGTGGTATGACTGAAACGGAGTTGAAGGACGACTCCGATATATATAAACTATCCGTGTATCCCCCCAACCATGTGGACAGACTTGTACATAGTAGTCATCATCACGAACTCATGAGCCATCCTACGGAGTTACTCCGGAGCAGTGGGAGTGATAAAGCTGATATTACACGTTGCGATGGATAACACATGCGCAAAAGCTTTTACGAAAGCCGCTCTCATCAGCTTCTAAAGGCGGGTGCTCCGAAAAAGTAAAATTGCAACAGGTTCGGTACAATCGCGTATCCTGGAATCCTCTTCAAACAACTCTAATCGAATATTCTTAATTACTTACATTTTAATAACAGAATTATTATTATCGTATCATACAGAATCACAGCAAAAGTAATTTTACTTTCTAAGTAGCGTGATTTAAGAGAAAGAAGAAAGTAGAAAGTTTCAATGCATTCATACACATTTCTCATTTTATTTTATTCTTAAGTCTTTATTTAAAAAAAAAAAACGATTTTACTAACGTTTTTAAAAAATTTAGTTAGATACAGATTTAAAAATAATTTTGACTCTCTAATTGCTAGAATGTCAAAAGTTTTTACAGCATTGCGCGTCATGCTCAAGTATCTTACATAATTTTATATTGATAATCCAACAAAATTATTTTCAAATTTATCTAAATTTACTTGAATTTTTAGATACTTCAGCAAAAAATTGTTTTTTATATGTAGATACGATAAGAGAACAAATAATAATAATGAAGCAACAAAAACATTTTGTTATTTCAGACCAAATATAAATTTTAATTTGATATAATCAGCAATCTTCGATAAAAGATAATTAAAACGTGACTATCGTGTTGCTGATACGACACTAAGAAAGAATGCTCATCACTGTGATTCGTTGGCGTAAACAGCATATGACAATGGTCAAATTGGTTATTTTGAACAGACCACAGATAGTCTCGTACGCCTATCGTAATTTGTAGGTCACACTATATAAAGCTTGTCACGTATAAAATTGCTCTATAACATGATCGCTTTTCATTGCGAAATTGTAAGCTTTTAATGAATTTCAATGAAGAACACAATATATTGTCTATAATATGTGATATATCCTTTCCTGTATATTAATAACATTTATTTTATTTTATTTTTAAATAAAAAATTCATCTTTACACAGAAGAAAAAGAAAAACAATGTTTAATAAGGTTCAAAAGAAATAATCTTTATTTGTTTAAAAGTAAAATTAAATTTAATATTAATAATCAGACTTCCTATATTAAAATAAAATGTTGAATAAATATAATAAATAGAGATTTTTTTTTCTTTTTTGAGAATAAATTCTTAACAATTATTGATATCAAAAGTAAATGAGAATAAGATAAAGCATTAAAAAAATAACTCATATGTGTGGTGGTGTAATACATGTACTTAGGAATAGGAAGTTATTTTTACCGTTAATTTTGCTGTTATTTCTTAAAATAATGATTTGGTAATGACGTCGCAATTGTTATTATGATGATAATTAACTAAAAGCTTAGGTTGAATACATGATTTTTGAAAAGTGACTTGTCATCATTACGCATTATTTATTGAAAGAAGTAATTCATTACTTGCAATACATCAATTCGTTACTTTTAAAAGTTCGCTGTTTTGAAAAGTAATGACAAAAGTAACGTTCCATTCCTACATCTACTGAAAGTAACTTCTCATCCCTACATGATAACTAAAAGGCAACAGGGAATTCTGAAACTTTGCTTTATTTTAACTGAGAGACAAAAAATAATAAATGAAAGACAGTACAAGAATATGTCATTATATTTACATTATTGCATTTACGTGAGAAAAAGAGTAAAAGTGAGAGAGAAGGAATAATACATATTTTTTTATATAAAAACATCAGCCGCATATGTATAAACTGATATTTACCTAATAAATTAATTTTATTTACATATATTACATCAATATTCAAGGTAAAAAAATAAGTTTGTTCTTAAACGTGAAAGGCTCTACGTGTAATAAAAAAATGTTTATTATGTATGTTAAAAAAATGCAGTATATTCAGTTTTGGAATAAATTAATATGCAAGCTTACTGAAACTTATCAAAACATAATATGATTAAATACTTAAAATATACGTATTTGTTTCTCGATAACAGAAAAGCTACTAACACTTATATCATTCCATATCTTCATTACAGTTTGATATAGATATCAGATAATATGATTAATTCATTATAAAAATATATATGAAAGATATACGTAAAATTATGTATTACACAACAAAAACTTTTTTTAAACAATATAATATGTTAAGCAAGAAAAGAAAAAGCAAATGAAACAGAAGAAATACCTTTTTATTATCTAATAACAACAGTGAAATATAAATATAATTTAATTCAAAATTGCTGACATAAAAAATAAAATTGTGATCAACACATCGTCGTTTTAATTTAATTTGTTTGCATAAGATAAACATAAGTATAATTTTTATGGTAACAAAATGTACAGAAAGAACGATACATGTGTTTACATAAATAATAGAAGATATATTTATACAGAAAAACTTATATAACTACAATACTTATAAATGATTTAAGGGAAGATAGTCTTCATGTACAACATGTACAATATATTGATGATTTCTCAGTCAGGCGTATTTCACAACAATGGATCCTGAAAAGAAAAAAAATTGTATTAATATTTTTTGTATCATGAGGACATTGACGATTACGTACTAAAAATGCAAGTATTAACACATAATGTAATAAAATGTGATAAAAAAAAAACAATTGAAACAAAATTTTAATAAATGCGAACAAAAAGAATTGCAAAATTCAGACAACTGCATAACGTAATAAAAATTTTATGATTTTTAAACACGTGGTTATTGTAATTTTTATACGCAAACATTACTGTGCAAAGTTCAGGGACAATACAAAAGATTATATACCTTAATTTGAATGATCGAGGCTCGGAACATTCATTATCTGAGAACCAGGTAAAGTACCATGATGTCCATAACTGAAAACGATATGCACTAATCAAACTAGACAGCACACTTCAAAAATTGATTGATTTGAAATATATTTAACACATTGATATTTTAAATTCTTGATTTAAATAAATAATTAAATTAATGTAAGAGTTATGTAAAATATACGTAGAAAAATATAATAGTGCTAAGTAAAAGATAAATAAAACAGAATAGAATACAGAACAAAAATAATTTTAAATATATAAATACAAAACTCTTAGTATTCAAAATATAATAAACAGGAAAAAATAATTAAATTGAATTAACGCTAATGTGTTAACATAACTATATAGAAATTAAAAATTAAAAATAATTTTTTTAAACTCTCTAATAATTGTTAACTGTAATAAAAATTCATATTCCGAAATTAAGTAAAAAATTAATTTAAAAAATATAACTTTACGCATATAGAATATCTTATAAATTCTTTTTAATCTACATCTTATACATTCTTTTTAAACTACAGTTTATATTCTAAAGATTTTTGTCCTTCCGAGCCACAAATCATCAGTTCTAATTAGTAAAGATACCGATACTGACATAAAAATTAAAAAAAAAAAAAAAGATATTGGACGTTAAATGTTTGCTTCATGTAAAACAGCTTAAAATATGCATGTAAATCAATGAAAAAAAAAAATTATTTTAAAATAAACAGATTCTAAAAGATCTCATGAACATTCATTTGTAAATATTTTTCGTAGATAACTTCTGTAAAAGAAAAAGAATAGGAATATGTGTCATTACTGAGTACTATGTCAGTTTTAGGACACATTTTATCATATAAACTTATTTTTGCTTATCTCACGAAAAAGTTAATTAAAATTACCAAATTACAATCAGTATTATAAAAACTGCTATATTATTTAATAAAGGATACTTTCTAATTTATATTTATGTTTCTAAAGTTTTAGCTTTTATTTAAGAAATATTATCCAAAAAAGAAAATGGTATGTCAATATCGGTGACCTTTATTTTATCATTAATATTCATGTTAAAATATTATTTTACGTTAAATGTCAAGAAATACAAATTTAAGGGGCCAAAATGAATAAGCATAACCATGTGTAAATTGATATGAAAAGCTTTCAAAAAGTATATGAGAAGAGATAAGAGTGACATTATATAGAGTGACATTAATTAATTTTATCGTGTTGACATTAATTTTATGAATACGTAACACTATTTCTTACCAACAATGAAAAGTACAATCGTCACAGTGATGCTAATAATGATGATCCTCGATTTCACATTCTGGAGCCATGCTCTTCGTTGCGCTCTCTTCGCAGCTTCTCTAAATTCATTTCCAGCCATACTGAGACGATCGCTTGCTTGCTGTAAGTCCTCCAGTTTCTCGCCACGATCCATTACTTTTTGAACATTATCTCGCATCACGTCCGTCACCTCTTGAATTTGCAGCTTAACGCTTCAAATACAAATAATATCACTTGCACCATAATCTCAAATGTATTAATTTGCATATAATATCATATCAATTATAAAATTATAAATTAATATCATGATATATCGTAAATATGAAGATCAATTCAAGCCTAATACAAGATTAAAAAGCACGTGCTTTTTTCAATTACTTTTTTTCTTAAGTATCTGTAACAATCTACATTCGTTCTTTGTGCACTAAAAATAATTCTTCTAATTCAAATAAATTTCAATTTTATTTAAAAATGATACTATTTTTTGCTCAGCAAAATCACTCAGCAAAATCAATTATCATAAATTTATTCACGCTTCAGAATTGTATTCGTTATGAATTTATAAATTATTTATAAACAAGCCAATTATTATTCTACTTACTTAATTGTTATGTACGCGTGCTATTATACATTATATTTATATTTTGTTAACGAAAGTACAACATTGATGTTATTCTACTTTTATTGTGTCAATTTGGATGTTTTCTTTAATATATATTATTACTTTAGCGTATATATTATATATATATATATAAATCCTTAAAATATAGAAATTAAAAATCATTACTTACGTATCCACTTTATTGTCAATGCTTTCATTTCCACTTGATGTGCTGGGTCGACTGTAATTGCATATTTTATATTAATACATTTGTATTAATTAAGGCAATTACCGGAAAAATATAACAAGATCCGAACAAACAAAAGTAAATATAATATGTAAATTGATCATTTAGTTTAAAATGTAAAACTAGTTTATACTAAATGTTAAAATAAGAGATAACTATTTTATTATTTTAATATTTTTTTTAACCAAAAATGACATTTACAATATTTTTATAGAAGTTTTTACAATATTTATTACAATCGATTATATAAGAATAATTTTCTATATTACGTGAACAGCATCTCCTCATCGAAATCGCTGTCGTGCTCCAATAGCGATTCCTGCAAAAGAACAGTTTAATATACGTCAAGTTTCCCGCCAAGCGTGACGTCACTTTCGAATACTGCTTTGTTTTTTGATATACATACTCCGATGCGATGATCATGAGAGATACTCACTTTCTCATCGTTGTCCGCGGTTTTGATGTCATCTTTGGATAAACTGCGTTTGCCAGATGACAACATATTCTCGGGAAAATAGGCCCGCGTATCACTTGCAGGCTATAAATGATTGATTCGCACACCTGAATGATTTGTTGCGACGATTAGAATTTAACCTTCCACGAACACCTCGGCCATTTTGACAGAAACCATTCTGTTTTACCGGCCTCGTGACAGTCGTAAGGCAGAATGCACAGAAACCGCAGATCAATACAGTAGATGGCACCATGAGCGATGTACAAATGTACAATAACAGAACAAAATTATTTTTTGTTAAGGGGATCCTAAAGTGAAGTTTGAACTCCAACGAGATCGCTGTTTATCGAAACAAATGCGATACATCTTTAGCGTGCTTTATCCTAAGGATGTCCAACGGATTTTGGGATACGCGTCTTTTAGACGACGCGACGTCCGTGGGATATTCATAAGGTACTCCATGAGATATCACAAATATGTCATTAATTTTCAAACTGCAACCTTTGCTGTACTGTGGACATTTCTATGTTGTGTGATGAAAGGATTTGAATATAGTAAGATATCTTAAAACATTAATATATAGGATACCTTATAGTATCCTACAAAATTTTATATCTTATGATATTTTACGATATTTTTTTGGAATATCCGTGGAATCGCTTTTGTCAATATGACAATTTGAGTATGTATAATTGCGTACATTGTCTGCAGCCCCTTTTTAGTTACAATACTTTATTAATTAAGTCTTATATTATTATTTCTATTAACTAAATTTGTTATGAATATTTTACTTGCTAAGAAACAAGTAAGTCATCTGGCATGATAACAATTACATCGAATTAAAACTATTTCTTATCGTTTTAACTTATCTCTAATCTTTTTGAACTGTTTATTTTTAATCAAAAAAGAAACATTTTGAAAAATAAATGTTATTATGTAATGTCTTTTTTGTAGAAAATTTTGTAAGTATAAGTTGAACGTGTGTATATATGTGTTTCCTTTTATAGCACACGTATTAAATAAATTTTATAAGTTTAGTTTCACTAAAAAAATACTGCCTATCTGTCATCTGAACGTACAAATAAATAATTATTGTAAACAAAAAAAATTAATTTCTATCGCGGTGTCTAACTTACAGCATTGATAATATAATGTTCGCGTTCAGCGTTGCGAAGAAGATCCGTGAACGCTCGCTACTATTGGATGATATAAAAAATTCACTAATAACAGCGAGTGCTCAAGTTGCGGATCCGCTCCGCAACAGTTGAGTCTGCTGAACGCGACTAATATCATATAAATACATAAAATTAGTAGTATCAGAAACTACCAACTGACAAATGCATACAGCAAATTCAATAAGATAGATGCACAATATTACAATCCCATTTTGGAGAAAAAAAATAATATGTGCATTATACGCACGTGAAAAAATTATATAATAATATAATACACTAATTATCTCGATCTTCCTTATTTGACAATCAATTACTGAAAACAAATAATTATAAAAAAGAATCGTTAAGAAGCGACTATATATGTATATAATCCGCAACAATGATTTAATAAATTTATATAGAAATGTTCAAAACGTGATACAGTTCCAAGTATCATTGATTGATTATTTAATCGGTCTGACAGATGACAAAAGTATCTCGACAATAATGCATTCCTAACGATTCAATAAAGAACGGAAATACATATATATCACTTGCAGAAGTATTACTCTCATAGAAGCTGACGCAAACGCGTGTAATACACTGAATCAACTATAGCTTTATCGTTCAATCATCGTCTTCTTGATTTAGATCTGAATTTAACTTTGTGAATTTATATTGCACATTCTTGTCTTTAGATAAGTTTTCTATTCCCAGTTGTACTAGAGAGAGAGTTCGTGTTTTTTTTTTATTATTTTTGTATCTAAAACTTTGCAATTTTCCTTGAATCATATATATTCGGCATTGCATTTCATAATACATATCCTGATCTTGTGTGTGTGATAGTTTTGAAGATTGATAATTTTCACGTTATTGTGACGTATAGAATGACGTATTTGTGTCATAGTATTATTACACATCATGCAACATTATCAGTTCTCCGTAATTTCCCATCGTTATTTCGAAGAATTTTTTCAATTATAACATCATACCGGTCATACATATATCTAATAATATAGAGTACCTATATTACACTCTGAACAATGACTCATGCTTGTAGCAATTTATAGAAACTATGTTAGTATTTCTTACACGTGAGAACTTATTATTAATGAATGACTCATATGCTTACAATTAGAAGTTTCATTTTTCACATGCAGATAAAATCTAATAAATATATGTTCACATACAAAGCGTTGGAAAAGGGGCAAAGCAAAAGTATTTCAAATAATATTTTTTATATATATCTTTATACGTATATCATATATTAATAGCCTTTACATTACATAAAATGTGAAGATTATATACTTTCACATGTAAAACAAAATATATTTTCTTTCCAATTTCACGGATAGCAAACGACATGCCAGCTTTAATTCGCCACGTCATAAGATATCGTCTGTATCTCGATTTTGTAACTCTTAACGACAATTCAGTATCATTATAACAATACTTATAAATTATCATTAAGATTAAATTATAGAATCGGGATACTGGCCAATGCTCTCTCGCAGTTTTAATCGCAGAAATTATTTACAGTTGTTGAAAAACCTTTTGTTAAAAAACAAAAAGGTAAAAATTATTGGGAGTCAAAAAGTGTCTGCCCTCCTAATTAAATTAGTACCTATATGTCCATATTTAAAAAAAAATTTGTATATTCTAAAAGTTACATTAAACTCTACCAAAATTTTTCTCATTAGATATATATACATCATAGAACATATGTACATCTCATTTATCTTTTGTTTATGGTACATCTAACATGCAAGTTGATTCTTTCTTAAAATTAGTATAAGAAAAATATAATGTTTTCTTTAAATACTTTATTTTTATTCATCAAAAATAGTCTTTTCAATGCGCATTTTATGCATATTAAAATAATGTTACAACATATTTTTCTTTTCATTATCCTAATGACATGAAATTATTCTCTACATTCTCAGCTTCTCATACTCACACATTTACTTCTTATAATAAAGACTAAAAAGAATGAAAGGCTCCCACCACTAAACCATCGTAAGCATCATAAGGGATACTGCACGCACCCCGATGACGTTCACAGTGGGGTGCTGATACCAACCACCCACCTACGTCTCGACGCCTGTCGGCGTCGGTCTAGCGACTAACGCGATCGGTCAGAACACGCGGTACCAACGTCGCAAGAGGACTGGCGGTCGACATTGTCGACAAAGGTCGGACCGGTTGCATTCAGTCGTATATTCCACCTCGGATTACATCGATCATCCGAATTCGATCTTGCTTGATGAAAGCGAGATCTTGGCACATTCTCCAATGCCGTCGTTAAGGACTTTTCGCATCGAGTTCGACCGACCGGGCGCTACTTACGAGCCTGGCGAAATCGTCACCGGCGACGTCATCGTTGACCTGGCCAGAGAGAAGACTATCCGAGGTAAATAAACGTACGGTACGTGACTGCCAGGCGCGGCACAAGGCTCGCAGTATCGAGCGATCGCACCCAGTCGTCCCAGTCATGCCAGACTTGCTCCGCACTCGCGCATGCACATTGTTTACAGCTGAGCGCGCAGTGCTGTAGTCATTAAGTGAGGAATAGATCATTTAATACCGTTGTTGAAATCTGTATATTTACGTTTCACAAAGCTGCACAAGATATTACACTGTCACGGACTAAATGCACAAATAGTAAAAAATTTCAACGCGCAATAAAAAGTAAAAAAATTGTTCAAAATTTAAGAACATCTATAAATTTTCAATTTTAATAAACGAGAGTACCCATATAAATGACATAAAACTTTTGTGTATTTTCGTAAAATACATTTCATATCAGTAAATAACAAAGTTGTAATTCATATATTTATAATTGAATTTCCCTTTGGGGCGACTAAGGACGCCATTTCATGAACGGATTAGATACTGTACTGGCACTTTAGACTGCGCGTATGCGTGAGTGCGGGGCATCAGGGCATGTTTGGCATCACTATCGCACCTCTAATGCCATTGGCGCCACACCGACAAGAGCGTTTGGCGCCAGCGAGTGTATGCAGGCATGGATATATGTGTGCGTAAAAATGCGTGCAGTGCGAAACCAGGGCTGTAAAAAATTGGATGTTTATAAGCTCTCGGAAAAATACGTCATTTAAATCGCTCATGATGAACAAATATTTGAATAGATTCTGAATAGAAAAAGTAAAAGAAATCGACGAGTTCAACCGAAGAATTCTTCGAATATTAATTAGCGTCTTAAAAAACGGATTCAAGAACCTCAAAATTTTATAAGTTGGTAAAACAGGAAAAAAAAACCGATAATTATTCTAAAAAAAAGTATTGTTCTAAAAAGGTATTCATTACAATGAAATGAAAATTGTCAAATATAGAAATTTCTGTTACATTATAATGCGATGCATTTATATAGCAATCAAATATAGTCATAATTAAATATTACTACAATATATGCATTCACATAACACAATAGTTTCTATGTCAATATTATCTACAATATACATACACCACGGAAATAATAATTTTCTTTTGTTGGTGGTTATTTAAATGTGCTAATTGTTTGTGTGTAAATTTCTATAGGGGGTTGTCATTACTGACAAAAAGTCCCTGTCATAAAAATATCATTATCAAACATTCAACGTGACATTAAATATTGAGACCATATGGACGAAATGTGGCATGAACATTCATGTTTTCTAGCTTTCATGTTTCAATATTAAAACAGTAACATTATGAAACCTCTTTTCTCTACAAAAATGTTCAACAACTTTATTAATTTATTTAAAAAATTAATTAATTAAATAAAACTTGTTTATTTAATGTTAATTGGATGAAACGAAAGAAATGTCAATTAGATATATGGTCATACCTAGTTATATCGATTCGTGTTATCAGAAACGATATATATACTGACAGTAAGCAAACAAAGACGCTCTGAAATTGTCTCGCTCTCGTATGCGTTTTATAAACAAAGTCGTAGTTATCAAAATGCATTGTACATTACTTTTGATGGATAATATTGGAGTATATACCAGAATATACTGGGTGTAAAAAAGTTACTTGTAAATTTTTATTTTAAGCAATTATTCATGAAATAATACGAAGTGTTTAAATATTATAACTAACTGCGAATTACGTTTAAACACCGAAGTGTGCGTTGGATGCAGCATTACCTACATGCGATTTATAGACCAGTTCAAACGGTAAATTCTTATATAATATATATCTCAAAAATTACTGCTTGATATAAAAATTCATAAATAACTATTTATTTTATTTATTTTTTCGAAAACTTTCCATGGAAATGTCTTACAATTTCATTCGAACATGCATTTCACAATCTACATTTTCAAAGTTGCAAACAGTCCAAAAATTATCCACAGGTAATTTTCGCGTGGCTACTATTCGATTTAATTCAATTCTTAACAAATTTAGCCGAAAAGGATCAACGTATTCTGGAGCAACAATAGTATATGATATATATCAACTTCATAATTTTTGCAACTATTTTTGTATATCAGTTATTATAACTAGTTAAGTAACATGTCAATACTACATATTTCTCGTGTGTTGAGTATTATTGATACGTTTCAAATGACATTGAACTTCGTGTGAGGTATGTTTTAATATGTCGCATCATTGTCACTAATGCGCAAGTCTCCTATATATCTTATATAATCTACGTGAAAAAAAACTAGTAGAAATTTTTTTTTATTCTAGTCAAAATATCTTTTTTTTTTTAAATACAAATACATATACGTATATTATTTCAGGATCTTTTCCAAGCCATTATATCATTCCCGAAATTTTCAAGAATTGTCTAATTTATTAAAATTAATTATTAATTATCTTTCTTTGTCAAATATATGTATAAAAAGAAAAATGGCTAATCAATGATAATCATTGTAAAAAACACAACAATAACTGGAAATTTCTTTCAGTAATATATTTATTTTAAAAAATAATAGAGATAAAAAGAGATTGAAACGTATTACTTTTTCATATTACATTTGAATAAAAAAAATGTATAAAAATAAGAAAACTAAGGATATCAATATTTCTTTGATTCCAGCGTTGAAATTATCGATTAAGGGAGAAGCTAATGTCAGCTGGGAGAGAAAAAGGATTACCAAGGATTCCGAAGGACGCAATCACACCCACATTGATCATTTCCGAGCAAACGAGCAGTATTTTAATTTAACTTATTACTTATTAGGAAATACAGCAGGTAACATTCACAAGATTAATCTATTAGATTAGAAATAGAAAAAATCACCTGAAGAATCATATAGAAGAATATTATATAATAAAATAATTGCTCGATCAACTTTATTAACTGAAATCAGTGAATCGGGAACCGATTTCAGTTAAGATTTTTTTTCTGATTGACTATTAAATAAACGAAATACACATATACACACATTCTAAATTTCAGGCAATGGGGAGGTACGGATGTCAGCGGGGTTTCATAGATACTCATTTAATTTTTCATTACCCTATAACATACCATGCAGTTTCGAACATACAAACGGTCACATCAGATACACGATGAAGGCTGTTATTGATCGACCCTGGAGATTTGATCATGAGAGTAAAATTGCGTTTACCGTGGTATCATCTTACGATTTAAACACTCACAGTCATCAATGCGTAAGTAACATCGCTACACAAAGATTTTTTTGCCTCTATAATTTTTACACAGAAATAAACTCCAAAAAATGAAGATACTGCGCGCGATGACGTTACCAAAATCGAATAATCTGCTTTTCATTAGATCGGCGTAGATGACGAAATAAGCGAAAATTTTTGTTGTTTCTGCTGTTTCAATTTGGGTTTGATGAAGATACGTATCAGAATACCGACGACAGGATTCGTTCCAGGACAATCGATAGAAACTATGGTCAACCTCGATAATGCCAGCAGTGTCAATGTGACAAAGATCTGTGTTAAATTGGAACGAGTAGGTATAGCTATGTAACTAGCGTATCTATCAAATTAATTTCAATCAATATAGCAATTATGATCTCTTTTTCTATTTATAAAGTCCTTAGAATTTCATGCGAGATCACCATATAATACAACCAAGACAGATAAGGCGATTTTAAAAGCCCAGCAAAGAATGGGACCATTCGGCCAACAAGCTGACATTCCATCACGATTACAGGTTCCGCCAATACCACCATCCCAACTGGAATACTGCAATATAATAGATCAGAAATATTCTTTGCGCATTACCATCCATGTCTCTGGGATGTATGTGTATATTTTCCCAAAGCATACTCTCTAAATCTCATGGAGTGAAATCTCACTCGAAGAGACTGAGAATTAAGTCAGTCTTGAAAAAAAGAGTGAAAATACTACCACTTATTCAAAAGTGACAGACTTTTACTCTTTTTAGAGATTTACTCTTTGGATATGAGATTCATTCTAAAGGAATGAAATCTTAATTCCTTTTTTGGAGCGAAGTTTCGTCTATCCTGATATTACATTCCAAAAAAAGGGATTAAAATTTCACTCTTTTAAAGTGGATCTCATTCCAAAAGAATGAATCTCACTTTAAAAACAGTAGAAATCTGCTACTCTTGAACAAGCGTGATATCTTCCTTCTTTTTTCAAGACTGGCTTAATTTTCAATCTCTTCGAGTGAAATTTCACTCCACGAGATTTAGAGAGTAGCAATCAAATAAAAAGCAATTTAACTCGTGCGATTGTACATATATATGTTACAGTTAATAGTTAGCTTTTTTAATGAATTCTTAACATTTTTAGGAACTATTTTGTAATTATTTGCAACAAATGTTCCGTAATTTACGAAAATAGAAAATCGTAATTAAATTATACTGATTAGTGATTTTATTAAGAAATCACTACAATTTCCGCCATATTGCAGGCATTGTAGCGTTACCAAGGTTTACCCAATCTTGATCGGAACAATTCCATTACGCTCTACTATTTCATCTGCATCTTATATACAAACCATGCACCAGCCTACAGCTCCTAATGTAATGCAATACGATTATGATCCACCGCCGCCGATGCCGACATCTCCAGATTACGCACCACCAAATACGCCTTATCCTCAGGCAATAGGTTTTACCTCGCCAAATCAACCCGGCACATCGACTGACCCGTGGGACATACGTAAGCAATATTTTTTGTAAACAATTATGTTTGAAATTTAATATTAAAGTTTGAAAATAAATAAATATATGATATCATATCTTTCATATCGTATAATTGAATATTTTTTTTTATTGTTTTAATTTAATTAGAAGTATAAAAAATTAAGGTCAAAAAGAAAATATTTTTTGTGACAATATTTTTGTTATATAGAATTAAGAAATAAAAATATAATTTTGTAAGATTTATTATAAAAATTTGATCTGCATGTAAAAACTCTAACATGTTCCACATATTAGTGTCGCTAAATTTTTCACTTAAACCATTTGATTTTGACTTATAGAAACATCATTATGAAATAATTGTTGATATCACATATATTGTAATTATGATTTTAAATGATATAATATTGATACATTATAGTTTTTTTTAATAATCATTTTAGTAATTTTTGTAACCATTATAAAATACATATTATTCAACAAATATGACAAACACAAATAAAAATACTGTGATGGTCAAGTTACTTAAAATTAGCCCAGCACGGAACATGTTAAAGTATACAATTTTAAAAACATAATATCTTTTAAAGTACTGCATACGTAACATATACATTCACACAGGATTATACAAGCACTTAATCAAGATCCAACTAAACCGTTAAAGATATTTATTTTCTATTGGTTGTGTTCTCACATGTACGGTCCTATGAAATTTAATATTGCTTATTGTCTTTATTT
This sequence comes from Cyphomyrmex costatus, assembly GCF_001594065.2. NCBI lineage: Eukaryota > Metazoa > Arthropoda > Insecta > Hymenoptera > Formicidae > Cyphomyrmex > Cyphomyrmex costatus. The sequence continues at coordinate 532,376 of NW_017275477.1, read as the reverse complement.
AGCACCACCATCATATGAAGAATGTATGCAAAGAGCAGATAGTATCAAAGATGAAGATGAGTCAAATTACGTACATGGTGCCAACGAGCCTTTCGCACCAAGATATCCGGTCTTCAATTTCACAACGCCATGTAAGAATAAAATATTGTTTATTACTGAATGTATCATTTTTGATACTACATTTTTAACATTTTTTTCCAGACCCACCTAAAACATAATCAAAAATGGAATGCTTATATTCTGAAAAATAAACTGAGACAAGGTGAATACACCACGTAGCATTACGAGTACTTCTTATTCGACGCATTTGTGGTAACAAAGAAGTCAAGAAATCAAAAACAGCCTAATTGCTACTACCTCATATATAATATCTTGTATAAATATATTATTCAACTTTTTTAAGTGTAAATTGATCACGTATACATATTTTTATACTATCACACTGCTTTGTATGACTACGAGTGTATTGTGCAGCATGTTTCATGTGCAGAATATATGTATAATATATAATAAAAAAATATAATTTTGCAATATGTACTTCGTATGCCATGTTTATTTATATAATAACAATTAACACGCTAGAATATGCAAAGAAAAATGTCGGAATAAAATCTGCAAAAAGGAGTATGCAAGGAGGAACAATAAAGATAGTTATGCCAAAAATGGCATATTTACACAATTTATTTTATATTTCAACATCATATCATATCATCGAGTCATATAATAGCAAAAGTAACGTTAATAAACAGGATTTTGAATTTCGATTAGAACAGCAGGGATAACAAAATGGAGAAAGACAAGACAGGAGGGAGGGACGAAAGAAGAGGGAAAGGAAAGAGAGATTCATTGATAACTTGTGCAAGCGAATCGATTTGAAGAATTTAGAATTGTGAATGTGAAAAGTGCAATATATGGAAGTCGGAGAAGGAGCGAAAAATATAAAGGAAAAATATATGATACAATCGTGAATTTAGTGCGTGAATGTTCACTTCTATATGAGATTTGCTATTCTACAATAATTGTATTCCAAATTTACAGCATAGCAAATGTACATGGTATTATTATTCACATTTAGTCACCAAATGCCCGGCAAACATATCATTGTAGGAACTGAACCCATCCATTTCGACGCTTTTAACAACACTGCCTTAAATATTGACAAAGGAATACAACCAATCTTTTTTCGATTTAAAATTAAGTTTCGATATGTTAAAATATGTACAAAAATAAGAAACATGTATTTTCTTACAAGTACTTCTTCACATATTAAAGATATCTATAACTAAAGATCGAACTTCAAAACGGCCGTTTTATTCAGTGGAACGCGATTTATGTGATATCAACACATCACTACATATTACTATTTCAATATCATACGCACACAAACACAAAAATATTTCATAAAGGATTTTTGTATAAAATTAAATGTCTAACTGTAAGTTTAATTTAAAATTTTAAGAACTCCACGTTGTTTCTTCATATAATCTACTAGTATAAAGATTTTAATTCATATAGTATCTCTTAAAAAAGTTGAGAAATCCTTTACGACAATTGTGTTTAATTGGTAAAATAAACGATTTTAGAATCTCCTTAAAAAGGTAGAATCCTTCTTTGAAAAAAAAAAATTTTTTTT
>NW_017275477.1:522735-530486 GCF_001594065.2 Cyphomyrmex costatus | reverse complement strand
GTATATATATATATATATATATATATATGAAGTTCGTTAAAATTAGAACTGACCTGATTGAAAATTGGTTGTGTTCCTTTATGAGACTGAAAGAATATTGAATATCTATTATACGAAATTGCTATCGGATAATTACGAAACGTGATGAAGTCTTCTGATACTTGAAAGAGCTCAAATAATTGAATCCTCATTCCGAGAAGATGACAAATAACTATTCTTACATCGCCACTTCAATGCCGCTTGCACGAGAATGGTCCCGTTAATTATCAGAACTTGTTATCGTCAGACATCGCCGAAATTTATATGGAAGCCATATTACTTTGATACAAAGTCAAGTTCCATTCGACTTTATCGCGTGGAATAGTTCAAAGCATTCTTACGAACGACGAGTTCTTTTTGGATGGACCATTCTTACAATCGTAAATTCGATTAGAGCGGTCTCTTGTGTAATTCACAGAAATATCCGAAGCAAAATCGACAGGAAATGATGCGTTATGATTCGTAACATTCTGCGGTGTATGACGTGTATGACTGACATTTCGATACGTGAATGTGTACGATTATAAATCGGCATTCAGTGTCCATAAAACTTCACTCGTGCTAATTCGGTATATAATTCACGTGATGGTTGGAGTAAATTCATATTAGGCACAAGGACAATTAACTCGCAAGGAAAACTCACGAAACGCTGGAGAATTTTTTTCTCAATGTATAATTAAGAGAGACAGCAAAGTCAGGAAATATGAGCGTAGATTTACTAGCGGTAAACGTAAATGACGAAAATTTGTACTGCATTGTCATAAGTTTAAAAACAATGAAACAGTAAAATCCAAATAATGTTAAAATACAAACGTTTTGTTACAAACAAAAAGAAACATGACATCTTCTATAACAAATAAATGTTTACATCCTTAACTCGATAATGTTTCCTGACTGCCTTTCTAGACTTTTCCGAGCGTCCTAGTTGTTCAAAAGGGAAAAGGAACTGTGCGCTCCGACTTTACAAAAATTTACTTCGCTTATATTACAATAACCTTCCCTCAATTTAAGACATTCAATCCTTAATATATTATTATCATAAATAAATTTGGTCTATATCGGTAATATTGTGAATACGCCGGTACAAACACTGGCAGTATTTGGTTAAGAATCATGATCACTAGAAGAGGTAACTTGTACGGAGATTAATTATGGTATTACAATTCCTTTCATATTTTGTAGTTATTTTCTCCTTTTTTTTTGCACATTTCACACAAATGCAAAAGAACAGTATCTTAAAACTGACAAATAAGAATGATTTAAACGCGCACGTTACTACTTCCAGTAAACCTGATTTGACATTCTTTAAATGATTTGCCGGGGGTTTCGCAAATCTATCCACGATAGAAGCAAAATTTCCCTATTGGATGCCAATAAATACTTTCATTTGTCATTATTTAATTAGTATTCATACACAATTTAGTACGATATAAGATTGTTAATGCCCTGTGAGATCGATCTCCATAACCATCCCCATGATAATTTGCAAAAATGAATAATAAAAACATAGTAGAGAGATTTCTACTTAAAAAATTGGACTTATTTTTATAATTTTCAACATGTCGCAGATAAATTAAGTATAACAGCTAACGCGCGACAAAAACAAACGACAGAAATAATTAGGATAATATAAGATAACGCTACTTCGTGAATAGATCTACCAAATAGAATCAATAAGGGAGTGTTACGAGTCAGGTAGATCGGCTTGAAAAAACAGGCATTGTAACAGGTGTTCTTAACATTTTCTACTTGATCCACCAAGATTGCCCCGGTCAGTATGTATTGTAAACTATCGCGATTAATTCGCAATGATTCATTTTAAAAAAATAATCAATGTGTTGTTATTATTGCCAATATGGCGTAACGGGTTCAAGACAAACATCAACATTTTTTCTCTACTTGCATGTATGTGTACATACTATCAATACAACCAGTTAACATTAACTGAGAATAAGAAAAAGGCATTATTTTACATCATCACCGCGTGTTGATCTAAGTCATGAACCGTAGGACACCGAGTTGTGCACACGCAGTGTTTAAACTTTTTTTTACATATGTCTCTATATATTTATAACGTATGTTGTGTTGTGTGTTTATGTTGTGTAGTACGTGTTTTACTCAATCACTTTACATTATTACACTGTTTTTTCAGTCCATACACTTTTCAAATACCTGCAAATCAAAATTCACATTTTTGTCCCATTTGCATTTTCAAGTATAGTAACAAACAATCCTCATCATGCATAAAAAACGATATTGTGATATTGTATTTATAGAATTTTAGCTCATTATTAACGTACAGCTCGTATGATAATATATACACGAATTTAAGCGCGCGCAATCAAATTCGTATATATTATTCACCTCAAGAATATAAATAGATTTGCACAATCAATAACCGAACAATGAACTCTTGTGCGACATATCTCCGAAATCAATAATATTACTTTAAAAAATATTACACCATCTAGATATTAAATAAGAGGTTTCGTTTTTTTATCGAATATCTAAATATCTTACTAAGAAATTAAATTAACAAATACATACATAATCATAAAAGAAATTTTGCAATAAAAACATAGGAAATTTATATAAACATTTGTATCACTCCTAAAGCCAAATAAATAAAATTTTAAAGCATACCGTATTTTACGTGTGTATTTTTAACCTTCTCTCTTAATGGCACCGGGAGCTTCAGCTAGTCCTTTAACTTTAAGCCGGTCTGCTGTTTTGAGAAATGCTGGTAGCTGATCTTGCGAGACATTTACTTCACCTGCATACATGAATTCTAGGATGGCTTGTAGATGACTGTACGCAACGTCCTTTAGAATTATAATTGGGTGTTTGGACGGATTTTCCTATAAAGAAAAAATTTATTTAGTTACAAAATCTATCAAATAGTGATATTAGCTAATAGTAATATGAGAATGATATAAAATAATAGTAGAATAATATTACCAACATACCTCTAATAAGGATTTGAAGTAAGGACTACAAGCAGACAAGACCATTTTATGCGCTTTACAAGTCTGACCATCGCAAGCCAATGTCACATCCGTGAAGCTTTTCTCATCTCGCAGGTGTTTAAATGAAGACACCATGTTCGATTGGAAGTCATTCCATTTGAGAAAAAACTGTTGCTGCTCTCCTGCCATTGTGAACGCTGGAATTGCCCTATAACTCTTGCGTAATTGTGCAGTCTGCAAACAACATTGCAACAGGACATCAGTCAATTTGACAAACAAATCAGTCCTAGAATTCTGTAACTTTATACAACAGTGTTAGTATCGTTATACTATCATCATGTAGATATACATATATATAGTAAAAAAAACTATGCAATGACAATATAACAATACAAATATAGTCCTTAAAAGTTATAAAAACCTAATGCCTACTAAGTACGTTCACGTATAATGCATTTATGTAAAGTAGGACTTAAACAAACTGAAATAAAGCCTTCTTTTCAGCTAAACTGCTTGCATGATTTTTGCATCTTTCCTTTTTCTCTTTCTAAGTTTGGTGAAAAAAAATATAAATAAACATAGATACAAATAGTTCAGCTAAAGAGAATAGATCTAAATATTATATCAAAGAACTGTTATAGTTTTTGAAACAGGATGAAAATTACAAGAATGCAAATTTATTAGAATATTTATATACTCATAGTTCATTGGTCAACATCGAGTGAATTCATTTACGTTTATAAAATTTTCAGTTTTCATCTTGTTTTAAGAATAAGATATAAATAATAAGCCTCCAAACTAAAGATTGAAATTGAACAGTATTTATAATTAATTCTTATTTTAAGCCATTCCTAAGTAATGTTTTACAATACTAATACAGTCCTCTGATTAGCTTACAATATCTTGAGGCTGTACTTAAGACTGTCTCAAACGAAACATTTGACGAAACTATGAATACTGAGATTGAATCTGATTAAAGCAAAATTTATCCAACTTGATATTTGTTTCCTTCTTTGAATTAATCTATTTCAGTCTCTACAGGGTATACAGGGCTAAGAATAAAGATCACACATCCGATATCACGGGTAACCGAGAGTAAATAAAAAATGTACAGCGACGCTGTAAAGCGAGAGAGGACCAGTATCAATTGCGTCACGACGAATATTAAGTTCCGACAAGAATTCGAAAATCGGAAAAAACACGAGTCCTCACGCGAAGATCTTTTTGTAGGTTAAATTAAAAGATGCCACAGCGAGCGACTGAACACCGTAGTGAGACGCAGTGACGCGGAGTCGACCAAATCACTCATGCGAAGCTGAGCATATCATCTCACGACGAAATTAGCGCGCAGATTAGGCTGTGATGGATATATCGGGACATCGGGTCCGCGTTGATCCGTCCTCGTCACAACATCGCAACGCGTGCATGCGTCCGTCGAGCCGTCTGCCGTCAAGAAGTGCACACGAGTCCGACACAACACGGTCCGCAAACACGGCCAAGCGGGATCGAACGCGTGATGCCGCGCGAGAACGAGTTTCGCACGATGTGCATGCACACGATTCCTTACTTCGCGCCGTCGACGGGCCGCCGAATCCTGGACGAGGCGACGACGTGGCTAACGAGCACCTTGCCGTAGATAGAACGCGAAAAATACGTAGCGCCAAAAACTTTTTGCGCGATCACCACAAATTTTTTGTTGTGGCTAATATCACAGCGAGGAAATTCGGCTAAAGTCGAGTCTTTCCGGCGCGGTGATTGGTACCGAGTGAAGTCGCTCGCAAGCGCGCTGTCAGATGGCGCGACTCATCCGGTCGATTCTCGTAATCGTAATATTGCGTTTCATTCCACATATACGAGAATCGACTTTAAACGGTCGATAAATATTTCATGCTGACTTTTTCTGATTCCGTCAATGTTAAAATTAAATGTAGGGATGCATTAAATATTCGATATCTAGAATCTATAGTATTATTTGACGTTTTTTTTAATATCCGACCAGGTAGCATAGTAATATTTACCGACCACATCCGGCTATAAAATTTTATATTAAAAATTTGTAGAACTTTTTGAACAGTTTTCTCATCTTTTCCTTTTCATGTTCAAGAGATAAAAAAAATTATTATTGCTATTCTTCCTTTACTTTTCTTTTTTTAAAATTTTAGAGAATTTGTACCGGACATCCGAGAAAATATTCGAAATCCTATCAGATAATAATTGTTTTTGAATATCCGATATCCAGTATCTGCGGTAATTTTACCTCTGTATAGAGTTCTGAATGCACCCCGAAGAGTTCTGAAGTTCCTGCCTAAAATAAAAAATAGTTCTGGGGAATTAACACTAAAAATCGAAAATTTAAATTTGGGATGCTAGCTTCACAAATCGCACAACGAAAAATTGCGATATCTTCTAAACCATTAGTCATAGCGCTTTAAAAGCTAATAATTTTTAGTAGAACTCTTAGGGTGCTATCCAGAACTGTCAACAGAACTGCCGTAATGTTAAAAAAAAATTTTTTTTATTTTTAAATACAAAAAATCGCGATAACTTTGAAACCGTTAGTCCTAGCGCGTTAAGTATTAAGAACTTTCGTTAGAACTCGTCGGGTGCTACCCAGAACTGTCGACAGAACTCCCGTAAATCTAAAAAATTTTTCTCGTACGACATATCTAAAAAAAAATTTTTTAGATTTACGGGAGTTCTGTCGACAGTTCTGGGTAGCACCCGACGAGTTCTAACGAAAGTTCTTAATACTTAACGCGCTAGGACTAACGGTTTCAAAGTTATCGCGATTTTTTGTATTTAAAAATAAAAAAAATTTTTTTTTAACATTACGGCAGTTCTGTTGACAGTTCTGGATAGCACCCTAAGAGTTCTACTAAAAATTATTAGCTTTTAAAGCGCTATGACTAATGGTTTAGAAGATATCGCAATTTTTCGTTGTGCGATTTGTGAAGCTAGCATCCCAAATTTAAATTTTCGATTTTTAGTGTTAATTCCCCAGAACTATTTTTTATTTTAGGCAGAAACTTCAGAACTCTTCGGGGTGCATTCAGAACTCTGTCGAAAATTTCATTTTTTTAAAAATGAGGTGCCAACTTCACAGAGGTGGTAATTTTACGATCCGGCGCATTTTTAATTAAATGTGAATTATATCTGCTTCTATCAATGTAGATAACTTTAATCTCAATTTAACTTACTTTTTATCTTTCCCTAGTTCTAAGAATTATCTAGTTCTAAAAAAATTAATCCTGAATTAAATATTAATTAAAAATATTTTCAATATTTGCTGTCCTTTAAATTACCAATATCATCCATTAGACATCCATACAACCTCCATAACTCCATGCAACATCTATTTCCACGATGGAAAACAATTAAATATTCATTAGAGATCCATATTCTAACTCCATGACAGATAATCCATTACAAATCCAAGATCTCGCAAGATGTCACGAAATCTTATAAGAAGCCGTATGCAATTTAAGTTCCTCAAATTATAATATTATGTATTATATAAGCTCTTTCGGGTTGCTTTCCAGGGGTGCCTTTTAAGTTCCAATTCCAACAGGTGTATCAGTACATTTTGGTTGTTTGTCAATGTTAAAGAAGGAGATGAGATATAATCACTGTGTTGTACACTGTGTCGCTTGTTGGAAGGCGCACCGGGTTTAAAGAACTGTTACTATCAGATTGTGCTTTCCGGCATTTTGTCGAAACGAAACCAATCAACACGGTTCTATTCTAAAGTCTTCTTGTATCTTGCTGACAATGATCCATGTGACATCTATTATGCGAGGTCTACAATAGAAGTCGTAGAAAATTGACCATTCATAGTCGATTATTCTTCTCATATTTGATTGTGATTGGTTAATCTTCTAGGACTTAAGATAACCCCGCTACGACTTCTGTTGTAGACCTCGCATTAGAGTTTTATAAAACTATCATTGATCTATATATTACATCTTTTTCTTCTTATGTTAGACCTCTGACTTGTATTGCACCTCTTTCATATGCTTATGGTACGCAAACTGGTTATTCAATTGCCACAAAAGCGTATGGAACCTACAGTTTTAATGCCAGTTTCGAAAGGCGGATTTTTCGCGAGATATTTCTGTGGGCAAGAATACTTTCGAGGGGAGACACGAGCGTAAATATTTTAGTTCCTATCATTGAACCTGGGACTTCTAGCATAACAGACCATAGTACGTTATCTGCTACGCTCGCCACGTGCGCCCAAACACGATTTTTCGTTTTTAATGATTCTATGATCAATCAGCGCCGTTCGGATTCGGCGTTAAATTGTAGATCCTGTATACATCAGTATATAACATTAGACATATGTCTCTAATATCTGACTGAGGTAGGATTCTGTGGATTAATCACCCACAAATCCGAAAACAATTTGATTCGAGAAACGAATATAGGGCCTCGAGCAAAAGTGGAAGAGGCCTTGTAGACGTTCCTATGCTCCACATGAGGAGATAAAAGGAGATTTGTATTGTTGTTGTGTATATATATATATATATATATATATATATTGTCAATGAAATAAAAAGGCAATTAAGAGTCAATATTATATGTGTGAACTAATAAAACATTTAATATATTATAAATTAAAATAAAATAACAATAAACTAAAATTCACACTATAAATGCGCATTAAACCATGGTTTGACTTCTGTTTGCGTGCGCATTTATAGTGTGAATTTTAGTTTATTGTTATTTTATTTTAATTTATAATATATT
>NW_017275477.1:518390-522523 GCF_001594065.2 Cyphomyrmex costatus | reverse complement strand
CCTGTATATTCGTTTTATTTTATATATATAATATATATATACACATATATCACAAAATCCCATGAAACATTTACAATTGATTCATATAACGTTTACTAATAAACATCTGAATGAATACATCTAATGGAAGTTTTATGTATTATTTATAAGATGCAGAACTCTAGATGTCTACTGGATGTCCACTGGAAATTTCATGGACATCTAATAGAAGTTATAAATCTCCATAATAAATGTTTAATGGCGTCTAATAGAGGTTTTTGTTCTGTATGGTAAGCTCATTCGTGAATCGTCGTCATTGGATATCATTTTTAAGTAGGACTTACACACAGATGATTTACGTGTCATTGACACTACATGAATATCTTACTCACACATGCCACACATATACATAAATTTTCGTATAAATATAACGTTTTAATTATAGATATTTAACATAAGTCTAATTTTGAAAACCTGTGTCACGGTGTTAAAATTTAGTCCGAGTTTTTAGATGAGTGCGTAGTCAATCAACATGTAATTTTTACGAAAAAAACGGCAAGTTGATTGGCTACACATTTCTCGGTCTGAGAATTCAGACAGAGTTCTAACACCATAGACACAGGGCTTAAAAACTTCACATCGTTATTTCTTTGTGGGAACTACTGTAATCTGTAGATTATATTATATTATTTCGTAAGTATATAATAAATTGCACAACATTTTATACGAATTATGTAATTTAGTCAGTAACGTAGACAATTTTAAGATCCCCTTAGACAGTCTTGAAATAAAAATCGATTATGAATTAGTTCTGTAAACTCAGTATTTTTTATGCATAATATGTCGAGTGCTGCACCGTCATTTTATCCATATTAATTATTAAGCGGAGTCTACAATAGAAGTCGTAGATGGTCGTGAAGTCTTAAGTCGTAGGAAATTGACTAATCGCAGTTGACTATGAGAAGAATAATCGATTATGATTGGTCAATTTCCTACTACTTAAGACTGATCATTCACTATTGTATAGATCCCGTATTACGAGCTATATACATAAAACTTTTGTATTAAAAACATCTATGTGTCAGGTGACAGCTCTACGAATTAAAAAATAAATATTTAACTTTTTTTCCGATTTTAATATAAAGTCTATGGCAGCACTTTCCAATTTTGTATCTACTTTAATTCCGTAAAGGATTTTTGATTTCGTTCAATATAAATTCGGAGATTTTTATCGATCACATTGACACATGCAATATGTCAACAATTTGATCACTTCATCCCCTTAACTCTAAATACACACGATGATTATCCTTTACTACACATGATGGCTCGTTTGTCATCCCATAATTGAATTAATAAAAGATACCACGATAAACTCAATTCGTTCCATCTTTCGTACAACTTTATCTTCGCGCCAAAATAGCGAGACAAATTACTCTGTCAACCTCTGAGAGAAAATTCAGAGGTTGAAATAATAGTCTAAAGTTCTTGAACTTAAATGACTTTACTTGATATTTTCGAACGCAACTGTTATGTCAGTACTTTACGGTTCGGGTTAATTTTCGAATGGTGGTTGGAAAAATTTTTCTACTCGGAATAGAATTTCCAAACGCACCTCATGAAAATTCTAACGAAACCTTGCTCATAAAAATTCGAAGACTCTTTCTGAAAAACAAAGACCGAGGTTATATGCTAGGCTAGATGTACATTTGTTCTCTTTTATCTTATTTTGCAAAAATCATTAAAATGTTAAATTAATAAATTGTAAAGACGTGTTAATGTCAGCAGTAAAACAAATGATGACTTCGTTTATAAAAAGTTATAATTTATGAATAGTATACATACAAGTATATATATACATGTATAACATGTAACATACAAATATAATAACACAAAATGGATGTATGTATCATATATAAATGTATGTTTCTTTTTTGAAGTATTATTGAAATAATTAAATATTAATAATTCATCAGAAATAAAATAATTTATAACAATACTATCTTGTGTTAAAAAAAGAGGTTTTATTTCAAAGACCAGATTATTTTAATTTAAAAGAAAAAAATTAATTAACATAAAATAAAAGAATCAAAAAGAGAGGGATGGATAAAAGATAACACGTACTGTCTTATTCCCGTTTCGTAATCCGTTATTACATAATACACATGCTGACGCACATATACATATGAACATGAATTAGAGCACGAAGGCGTTTAATTAGTGACCCGCGAAGGGATGTTAATTAACGCGATCTAATCTTAGTATCGATCGCACGGAAAAAATCGTCGCTTCTAGCGTTTTTGTTTTTCGTGCCTTGATAATGATAAGAATATATCGATGCAAGCGAGTCTCTGATATGCAGAAACTTGTCGTTCAATCTGGTCGATTAATATACGTCAGCGTGCGTTGGTTTATAGATCAACGTACGCGTAACTACGCTGTACGATATTAAGATAAAAAATGTGCGTAGATAAACAATCAAAACATGACGCAACAAATATGATTTGTCCATTTGTGAGAACGGGAGAATTGTTTATCGAGTTCGACCACGATACATCTCGCGCATGGAAAAGTCCACCGGTTGTTCCTGTTGTTTTTGTAAAAAAAAAAAATCCTCCAGAGATTAAAAGCGATCTGGCTAAAGCGATGACACCGGAAGAGGATAAACGTTTCAAAAATTTGTGAAGTTCCGGAGAATTTAAGGAAAAAAGCGAGGATAAAACATTTTTAAACTATGATGGAATGATAACGCAATCAACGTTAAAACATAAATAAGGAAATGACATATTCTAAAATAATAAAAACAGTAAAAAAGCAAATGGAAAGATATAATAAAATGATTATTTACTGATGTAGTTTAACGTTAAACATCGATACTTCATCATAAATCTTGATTAAAACTTTAGGAATATATCGGCAATCATACACAGTTCTTTTGCAAACTTATTGTTTTGTTACTGTGTTATTCAATAGTTCAAAAAATTTTGTGTGCCTCTTTTTTGTTTAGATACTTTAAACAAAAACAATAATGGAAATCATCTCTTAAAATCTCGACATGATAGTATAAATGACAGAGAAATATTCTGCATTGATTATCGCCAATTGCGCAATATGGTGTAAACGATGATACTTTTCTGTCGGCTGTAATAGAATGTTCTCAAAAATAAATATCGACCGTTCTCTGATTGCCACCACGTAGTGTCAATATATAGTCGCGCAACGCATGATACATTAAATATGAATAATGATGAAATTTTAATTGTAATACATTTAATGAAAATTGATGAATAGCAATTAAATGTACATATATGATGGTCTAATATTCGGTACTAATTGTAGCTAATTTAAATTCGACTATTATTTCAAACAATTGACAATGCAAACTCTGTCTGATAAGCTACGAGAAAGCCATTCAGATAACTAAACGTGTCTCAGTAAAATCGCGCAAATCTGCGACTGCTTGGGTGCTGGTAACTTGCACTATATTTGTCTTCAACAAATATACCCATATTGTAGCAACACGAGGCAACAACGTATTACATGTAGTGTCAGCAGTTTAACAACAAATTAGTAGCATTAAAATTACCTCGCATTGTCAACATATAACAGAGTATTACGTGATCCTATAAATTATGGCACGAATTTGGATAATGATGATTTTAAAATTATTGACATGTTGCTGATAAATTGTTACCTACCCAAATATGTGTCGTATTGTGAAGGCATCAATCTGCCAATAAATGCAGACTCAATTACTGCAATTCTGCAAGTAACAACACATACTTATTTGCACAGCAATATGCCAGCAACAAGCCAAACACGTTGCTGTCTGGATAATTGCCCGAGCGGGAAAATCCATGCATCCGTCGCGAATAAAAGTAAGGACACCTTTCAGATGCACTCTCGGCGCGGCGTGAATAGCATCGGGAGAATCGCAAGCGCCGGAAAACTTTTTCCGTCGCGCGTGACAGGACCGCAGCGTGCTAGGAATGGCGAGAAAACGAAAAAAAAAGAAAGGAAAGGTGCGTTGCTTGAGAGGGGCGAAGAGGAACGGAAAAAAAAGAGGGCCGAAATGCGTCGGAAACAGAAAGGAAATATGGAAAAAGTATGGAAATCGGAGAGAGAGAGAGAGAGAGAGAGAGAGAGAGAGAGAG
>NW_017275477.1:405299-518137 GCF_001594065.2 Cyphomyrmex costatus | reverse complement strand
GGAGAGAGAAGGAGAGAGAGAGAGAGAGAGAGAGAGAGAGAGAGAGAGAGAGAGAGAGAGAGGGAAAATGGGGTCCGCAGAGGAGGACAAGGAGCGGGAGGAAAGTGGAAGCTAACTCGTGAGCGAACGCCGCGACGGCGACGGCGACGGCGGCGGCGGCAGCGATGGGAGGAGGAGCGCGGTGGACGCTCCGCAGTCGGTCCCTCCGAGAGAGGACCGTTCGTGAGAGGAGGTAAAGTACGGAGCGGAACGAGCGGAGGGAAGCGCAACGTCGCGGGCGCAAGCGCATTGGGACTCGGAGCGGCTCGCGGCGTGCGCCACATTGAAAGCTTGCGACATGCTGCTGCGGCGTTCAGTTGCGCGCCAACTCTCAAGTGGGTTTGTTGTTGTCGCATCGAGTTCCCGTACCCTCGAGCTCTCCACGTATAGCGGTCCTTCCGTGTGTATTCCGAGTGCGAGAGGCTACGAGCGAATGTACGGCTGGTGCGTGTAGGCGTTAGTAAACGACGTCAAGAGAGACTACTGAACGAACGCGTGTTGCGACGCGAAGCGGACAACGAGAGTTAAATAGTTGAGACAACGTCGTCAGATGGGACAACGTGTCTTACCGTCGTCCTCGCAATCTCGGAATATATAATCCGGGGAATAACATTAAGTAAGTATTTGGAACAGTGTCAAAAACCGCGACGCGTGCTCTTTCGAGGAAAACGTTTGTTGTCCACGGCGGTGACGGCGTGACGACGATAAATACTCACCGGAAAGTACTCTCCTCATCTCCTACCGGCTCGTCTCGGACGACGTAGTACGCGCTACGACGGCCGAAGGAGAGGGAGATATATAACTAAGTAGAACCGAGACGCGCGCGCGGACACAAGGACGTTTTCTACGTATACGTAGACAAACGGACGCGGACGTACAGGTGGTCGCGCGGTGAAGTCGCGAAAGAGGATTCCCATCTGTGATGTGTGAGTGAGCGATGGAGTCCCCAGTCATGTACGATTCGGCGGCCCATCAGGCCCAGGCCCAGGGTACGGCTGATTTGAAGAAGTCCCAGGTGCTCAACAACAATACCAGCAATCAGAACAATAACGCCGCGGCGAATAACAACAATTCCGCGCTGCAGATCAACCACAATCACAACCATCAGCAACAAAATAGCGCGGTGGTGAAGCAGGTCTCCGGCAGCAAGGCGAGCTTACATCAGCAATACGCCGAGCATTGCGCCGCTGCTGGCGAGCTTACTGATCTCAATGCTCCAGAAATTTCGCTGGATCTTCAGAATTTGATCGATGATAACCAATTCAGCGATAATATACTGGATATGCTCGGTCCCAATAACAACGCTATGAAACACGTCAGGACGGGCGGTTATCCCCGCACGACGCTCGCTTACATGCCGCAACCGGTGCATAGCGGAGCGACCTATCACCAGAGCAGCAATAGCTGCAGCGACAGCAACAGCTCGAGTTCGGAGTCGCCTAGCATCAAGGAAGAACCGTTGGACCCAGCGGACTACAGACGCCACTGCCCTCAGTATCCACCCACCGGTTACAGCCCGGTGACGACGAACAACCCGTTCGCCAATGGTGGCCAGACCTTCACCACCTTGACGCCGTCCACGATACCGGGCGGTCATCCAGGTGCGCCGGTTCATCAGGCGCCACCGCGGGGTGGCCCCATGAAGGGGCCGGTAATGGCCCATCAGCATCACCCTACCGCGAACGTCGCCAGAAAACAAACCAAGGCTATCGACAAGGCAAGTGACGAGTACAGGCGACGGCGGGAGAGAAATAACATCGCCGTGAGGAAGAGCCGCGAGAAGGCGAAGGTACGATCGCGTGAAACCGAGGAGAAGGTCAAGCTGCTGGTGAAAGATAACGATTTGCTGAAGAAACGGATCGAGCTGCTCAACGAGGAGCTCAATGTACTCAGGTCGCTCTTCAGCTCCGTTGGCGTGGTGCCCGAGCAGTTGCACCGCGAGATCTCCAGGCATCTCGATCAGTTTCAGCAGCATGCGGTTGGACCTATGTAGCAGCAGCAGCAGCAACAGTGCACGGACATTGCCACGCAATTCGAGATGACATCGTCTTCCGACGACATCGTCGTTGACTCGCGTCCTTGGGCCATCAGGCTGCTCCGATTGTGAAATGAAGTCAGTCGCATCTTCCGCTTCCTCCTGCTTCTCCCCCACAGTATCGCGCACATCTCCGAAGAGAAATCGTCCCTCGTTCTCCATCCCTCCCTCCCGTTTGCTCATCTATCTTTTTCCTTCTCCTTTCATCTTCTACGTCGTCCTTTATAATCTCACTCGGCTCAGAGTGCTCGATGCGAACACACGTGCATGCGTGCGTGCGTCGTCGTCGTTTGCGTTGAGATCCGCGAAGACGCGAACGTGGAGGAAGAAAGAGGGGGGGGGGGGGATTGGCGAGTCGCGAAGGAGGACGAACGCGAAGAGCAAGCTATTCTATACTTTTGATGACTGAAAAAACCGCGGTCGGCGTGGTTCATGCAAGAACTTCGCATTTTGTTAGAAGTGGCTTTGCTCGCGGGACGTGCATCCCTTCGCTTCAGAGTGCCGTTCGGACACTGAGAAAGCGAAAGGGAGGCGAATACCAATAAATAAAAGAGTAAATCGTGAAGAATCAATCGCGTGAACCGCTATAGCGAGCCGTCGTATTGCGATATCTCTCCAGGCGTAGACGCCTTAGAGTCAACGAAGGACGCGAGAAAGGCAATCCAATTTTCCTTTTTCTCTTTCATCTTCCTTCGTGTTATTTTTCTTCTTAGCGTCTTACTCCTCCTTTATAGAAATTCAATTCAATACTGAAACTTACTTTGTTTTGAGTATTAAAACATTACTCTTAATACTTCCAAATGAGTAGTTAATCTAAATTTCTGTAAGGGCTATCATTCTTCTATTTAACCTGTAACTGTTATATGCTATTTTGGGCTATTTATGGGCTAAATACAAGTAAGACTGAGTGGTCCATCGATTTCGAATCTATTGATGGGCAAAATCATCGTAATACGAAGGCTAGCTCCGACATTTCGAACAAATCGTGTCTTGGTGTGATTCACGCAAGAGAATTCTCACTTTAGTTGTATATTATTATGTTTCGTACTACACATAAACCGAACATACACCTAACACATCTCCAATGCGAAAGACACGTATACACGGCGTTGTATTTAGAGTCGGTTCTTAGTTAATGTTAAATTAATGAACTTAGGCTATCATTCTCTAATTACCAAGTACCTAAAAAAAAAAGTCACATCGAAACACGGTGATTTATGTATCAACGTGGCTCGTATCAACAATAGTGCAACAATGAGACAAGTCGATATCTCCATCTTCTCTCGATACGTATTCGCTTTCGCGCTCGTCATATTTGACGAAGCGCCAAGCAACACAAAACCGAGCACTTTATCCACGCTCTTGTATTATAGTACTAATTAATTTTATTATTATATTCGAAATGTATGTACATAAAAAGCTAATATATTTTGTTAAAAGGAAAAACTGAGAGAAAGAGGGAGAGAGCATCTGAGAGAGAGAGAGAGAGAGAGAGAGAGAGAGAGAGAGAGAGAGAGAGAGAAAGAGAGAGAAACGGCCGGAAAGACTGGGAAGTCGAGAGCGGATTGTATACGTGCGTGCGTGTATGAGCCGTATAACGTTTATACGTATGTATATGTGACATCGCGTGCGCGAATGCGTCGGGAGAGACAAATTGTTGTAATTGCATATTTTATTAGTATCAAGAATGAGACCGATAATCAAGCGAGAGGCGGAAGAGAATCATACATGAATGTTTTATACAAGCATGCATGCAGTCGCATAAAGTGTGGCATCATCTTTACGATGCCAACTCGTACGCATCGTAATGTGTACAACAGTCAACAGCCGGTGTGCACCGTGGGTTCATCATGATCGCACGTATCATACATGAATGCACGCGAATACTTGCGAACGATTTTTAATTATTTACAGGCCAAGACGTGCGACCGCGTGCAATTAGTGTGAATGAGAGAGAGAGAGAGAGAGAGAGAGAGAGAGAGAGAGAGAGAGAGAGAGAGAGAAAGAGAAAAAGTTACGCACGCGTGCCTTGATGTATGACTGACGTATGACTTTAGGGTACGAAATTACCTGTCACGGTTGTCTTCTTGTCTATGCACAAATATATTTTGATATGAAACATATATATAACGCGTCTACCTCTGTTTCTTTTCTTATCTCTACGCGTCGCCTCACCTTCCCCGCATTTCCCCTGTGTCTTCCCTCTGGCTCATCAATTTAATTCCTTATGACGTACTTTAAGCCTTTGACGCATAAAGCTGCTTTTCTACGACTGATAACGTTCTGCGATGTAATCTCGGAATTTAAAGAACTATATGCAGAACTTTTCCATTCTTTCATTATCGACATGTCATGCTTTACTGTTATAAATACATTTACGCTGACACTTTTTTCGACGTACAAATACAAATTTTAGTCATTCATCAGAAAAAAACGTATTATTTATAGTTCAATTACTAGAACGTTATGTCTTTTAATTTTCTGAAGATTCCTCGTGAAATCCAATTAATTGTTTTTCAAAATATATAGGAAAAGAACATTTACACTATTATTATATTAGCACAATTGTCTATATTTATATCTTTTAATTTTCTAAGATTCGGAAATAAAAAAGATATTTATTCAACTTTACGCTGTTTAGAAAAAAATTGTATTATAAATTGACATAAAAATGTGTGAAATTAACTAGCTTACTCAGGTGTCTGAAAGAATAAGATTCAAACCTCAAAAGTATCACTAGATAAGGAAACAGACTCATACTCGTTATCATCATACGATAACGTTCTGACCTGAGATTAACGACGTCATGTACGGTCAAGGCGAGTCCCATTGAAGGGATATTTCCATGACCGTAGCAAAAAATAGTCAGCCATTGATCTGCTGGAAAAATTTATCGACATTCGCACCTTAATACAGAACGCGCGTATGGAAAGCGATCGGAGTAATGGCGCGCGAATCCATCGCGGCGAGTGAGTCACGAGATAAGTTTGTTGTTAGTCAGATTAAATAGATTAGCACCATTGTGACGAGCGTGACGCGCGTTGTAGCGAGCCCCGCGGAACAGGATACGGCGCGTTCCACGCGTGTACGCGCGAGCGCACGTGCCCGCGCTCGAATCACACGCACACAAACGTACGCGACAAGGCACACGAGGAAGCGCAACGTCCGCGTGGCGTAATTGGCGAAACGAGTTTTTCACGTCGAGATGCAAAATCAATGATGTCACGGTGTAATATTTCGTCTGTAACAATTGAGAATTAATTCGAATTTCCCTTTCTCTCACCACTACTATCCCATATTGTGATACGGAAGTAAGAAAATAAGATACGCACAAAAACATCTTGAAAATATATTAGTATCGAAAGATGTTTCGATAAAACAATAAATTACAATCGATAGACCGATTTTAAAATATAGATAAATTAAGAAATATAATTATATGTTTGGTGTGCTTTCTTACTTTTGACATCGTAACCTGAGTAGTGATAGTAGTGGATGAATGATCAGGAGCCTTGATAAAAATGACAGAGAAATTGAATGAACAATGCCTAAATACTTGAAGTAAATTTTTCAAATACTGTTTGATAGATAAATGAATTAACACCTACTCTTCACTTAATCACGATAAAACCACAAAAGTGATAAAGTAAACTTTCATAACATTGAAAGTTTAAAAGAAAAGAATGTCTAGGAAAAAGAAAATTTCTCAGACTTTGTTGTGCTTCAATCGTACACGGTTTCGCGTAAACTTGCATTTGATTTGATGATCCTCGCGGACAATTTATTGTATTTCTACGTGATAGAATGCAGAGATTATCGTACGTATGCATGCGACAACATATTGTCCAACGCAGAATACATATGTAGATGAGTGTACGAAGAATAAAAATGAAATACCGAAACGGAATACTTCTCAAGAATTAGAATTGACATTGATGCAAGAAGACATATACATATATTTTCAGGACGATGCACTGCGGGATCTTAAAACGTCGAACAACTTAAAAATCGGAAATAGCGAATATCAATGCAAAGAAAAATACTTTTCGTAAGAAATACATTATTCGATAATGTCTAGCTGTTCTGCTGATGTCTAACATCAGCAGAAAAGAAGAGACTTTACATAACACACACATGCAAACACGGCAGTAGTATAGTAGAGTATAATATTTTCAGAGATATTTAAAAAGAGATCTCGATTTTTTTTAAACAAAATTTACATTAACACATAAACTATTACATAATTAACTTTGTAGGATTTTTGGATAATTTTTAAATTGATGGCAATGCTGGCAATTAAATAACAGATCATGTAACGCGACTGTAATAAGTAAGTACTACTCCATAATAACATTCCTCTATAAATTATATTAAACACGCATCTAGTGGAATTATTATAATTTTACCTTTGTTTCGCACGCGTAAGAATACTAAATGTATATCTGTATCTAAACACAATTCCAAGTAATCTAATCCCCTTACACCAAACCAATCATAAATTACTTTTTAAATACCACTAACATGCATAGATTTTAGTCACAGGCACGTGTTTGATTAATAAGATTATGAGTTGGATAGATAAATCTTTCAATATCTCTTGTAATAATCTTTTTGTTACAATTATTAAAATAGCTGGCATAACATTAATTTTATGAGGTGTTATTTCAAAGAAAACACTTAATGTGTGCGAAATATAACATTATATCTTTAAAATTTCAAAATATGAAGTGTTCAAATTAAATTACAATAATTATAAAAAACAACAAAAAATTGTCCACATAGATCATTTTTAAATGTAGTTCAGTTTCTTTGCAATGTATCATCGATCCGATATAGCTTTTGAAAAGTATCTCTTGACTATAATATATCTGCATTTTTTAATAACTTCGATGACTTTCTTAAATAAATGCTTCCTTCTAAAAGCTCTGTCAATATACAGTTTAAAGTCCAAAGATGGTGCACGTAGATAAACAATTCACTTTAATCTAGTTTCAACCTAGTTTATACGAAGTTAGCATCCGTAGAATCTAATATGCACACATTTTCCGATATTATAATTGATTTTAGATGAGAATTTAATCTATCAATTGACATTAAGAAACATTTAAAACGCCATCACGATGTAGCACATAAGTGCATTAACTTTAGTCAGCATTTTCTACCATCAATATTCTTCGCTGAGAATACGATTCGTTCTCAATGCATTTTTGCTCCACTTCAAAGGCTTTATTTATGTTTTCAATCTTTTACAAATTTCCATTAATTTAATTTTTCCCTAATAAAAGATTTTATAACATTGCATTATATGCCATGCTTTTATAAATTTTATACGTGTCTGTTACTTCTATCGAACTATACGTTAGCTGTTGTACAATTCATTCAAAATCATGCACATTCCAGAGCACAACGCGATGCAGCTTTTACATATGCTTCATTCTTTGAGCGTGTGATTTAAATTATAATTTAAAATAGAATACTACTCATATATTATACATATATGGCAGATAGCACTGTGTTATATCGTGTATTTATGAATATAATATTAAATGGATCAAATATATGCTTCACCTATAACATTTCCCGATACCAACATTATTTTTATGGTAACGCTTGTTTTGTGGTCACGTTGAATTTCTAAAATAATGCGCCAAGTTTTGACGCCGAGATGTCTACGTGCACGTGTCGTCGACGATTCCAGTTTTAGATGTGAGCTATGTCAGTATTTTTGCGGTACAGCCACTTTTCGAATCATGTCCACTGACATGAGCAGCAACATTACCGGGTCGAGTATTTTAATCCTGCTAACTAATAAATTACAATTTTGTATCCAATAAAATTTATTAATCAGAAAATGTCAAAACTTACGAATCACTAAAGAAAGAGAAAAATATTTGTGTTTATGTGGTGTTTTATTTTTTAATAAAAAATCTATCAAATCTATCAAAATCCAACTCATCAGGTTTGATGTAAATTTTATTTATCGAATAATACAATATTACGCATGATTGTTTGTTTACCAGTCTTTTTTTTATCCGAAACAAAATATATAAAAAGAACAGGAGGATTAGCTCTCTTGCGCATGTGTGATATCTGGCTACTAGTATTTATTATCAACGCTTTATCAGCTATTATCGACTTCGCTTAATTCTTCATGCTGACGCAGCAAAATGCGCGCTCTCTCTCTCTCTCTCTCACACTTTTTCATTGATGTTTTGTCAATCGTTATTAAATTAGTTGTAAATTGTTAACATAAATCGTATTTAATTCCTTTCTTTCTTATCTTATTTCGTTACATAATGTTTATTTATATATACATATATATATCTATTTACTATATATACTACAAATGTAATTATAATAATTAATTGAAAAAATCTATTATTCTAATCACATTCTTCGACACACACACATATGTCTCTGTGTACCTACATAAACTTATCTACTTATAATAAAATATACATATAGCAGCAAACATAATACAAAAGATTCTAGTCGGATGTCGGATTCTTAGCTGCACTTCTATTATCAGCTGACTCTTTGTTCTAACTTCAGTGATCATGGCATAGCGCCAGTTCGAATTATGAGAGAGGGAACAATTTGCTTGCTAATTCACGTTAACATTATCTGACGCTTCCATCCATAAGATATTAAGTACAAGTGTCATCTCAGTTTATATCTCACATATACATTATATTTTGAAGAAAATAGCGTACAGAATTCCGTCATGATTGGAAATAAAGATACGTAGAAATTAGCATTCATAATAAAATATTTACAAGTAGTAAACTTGTGGCTAAATTAAGATAGACGTTTTTTAAAACTATTTTTAAGACCGGGATACCTATTAAGATACTTAGAAATTAACAATTTGTAAAATCGTATAAGTGCACTTAAAATTAAGCTGAAAAGCCGGTCCTTCAAAGCCATTGAGAAAAAAAGAAAGAAGTATACAAATATTTCTGTATACGCTATTTTTCATCAACATCATCGAACGTGGAGCACTGAAAAATGTAGCCTAGTAAAGGCGCGCCGCCAGCAATTCGATACTCCATTTTCCCGGCCATGTTTATAGAGTTACCTGCGTTCCTATCCTTCTATTCGCTCGACTGCCTGGTCTCTATTCTGGCTGCGACGTTATATGGGTTAGGGCCAACTCTGCCAAGACCGCCCCGCACCCACGCGCGCCCGTTCCCGATTCTCTCTTTTTACACGCACACGATGAACGAAACAGCTCGTGGTGCTCACAAACTTGCTCTTCGCGAGCGTCGAGTAGCTGTTGTGTGCAGTGCGAAAATGAACGCGCACTTGATCCGCTAAAACCGCTCGCGTATCCGCCGAACTTAGCGAAACTTCGACGCTAATAAAACCGGTGACATTGAATCGGTGCGCTCGCATCCCGAGCCAGATTTTGCGAGATGATCGTGTGTAGCGGAAACGGTCACCGAATTAGTCGCGTTGCCCCGCATCATCGTAATTGCCGACGTTTATGTCTGATCTATTATCCAGCTATTAATATCCTCGGATAATCAAAAATATTGTTTACTATAAATTATTAAGATATTTTACACAAATGTAAAAAATGTGATTTAACATAAATTTAACGTGATACTGAAAAATTATAAAACTAAAAAAAAACAGATAATAGTTTTTCAAGTGTTAAGGCTTTTTCAAGTGTTTTCTTCAGAGGTGCCAAAGGGCTTAAGGGTTATCGCCGTATCGACACGGTATCTTTAAAAAAAAGACTTGAGAAATAAGAGATAGAGAAAGTCATCGTTTTAAAATTATCGAAATACCAAATGATCGAAGGAATCTGTGTAAGAAAAAATTATAGAAAATATTAAATTTCGTAGTTTGTGTGTGCAGTTTCGTAGAAATGTGTACAATCGTAACTCTACCTCGAACATAATAAATGTTTCAATTTATAGATCTTCCTGGCGCCTCTGGTCTGTTGTTTTCAAATACATACTCATGAATTAGTATTATTAAATTGTCCAACAATGTTTTAAGATAAAATGTTAAGTAAAAAATTAAAATGTTAAATATTATAATATCTTCTTTAATTGTCGTATTCAAACAAAACAATATGTAGAAGACATTGTTAATAATTTTTTGAGTATGAATTATAAGAATAGATATTATAATGGAGAAAAATATAGAAGAAAATGTTGGAAATATATATTTTAAGAAAGTCATTTATCTTTTTTTTTTAATTTAACTAATCAATCAAGAATGCTTAATGAAATGTTAATCAATGCTCGCGTATATCAAATTCGTTTTGTCTTTTCCGATTGATTTCACGAGCTGGATGGAAAAGCATCTAACCCAGAGTTAAAAGGAGTTCGCCGCCGATCGGCGCGACTCAGCGCCACGAACACGATGTGGGTGTGACCTGGTTTGCGAGAGTTTCACTTTCCTGTAACATCGTTGCACGGAGGAGGTAAGGAGGATTCGACCCCAGAGTTACGTCATGCATTGTTATGCCGGCCGTAACGACTCGTAGTCGTACGTGCGGAACTCTGCGGGAATGAAAATCAGTGAGAGACAAGAAAGACCGCCTTATATCCCGTGAATCGATCGTTGTTGATCGATAGTCTTCGTCGATCTTCTACATGTTATATGATCACGTAAATCGTACATTCCAATCGGTATTGTTCAGACGATCGTAGCTATAAATGTATGTGTGTTAGAAAACTCAAAAAATTTCAGAAGCCCAGCACCTAGATACAAAAATATATTTTAATTCGATTTTCAAAAATTACAGTGAATTTTTGGTTTTTTTTATGTGTCATTGTAATTTTAATTGAAAATTATAGATTGTATATATAATTACAAAACAAGTAGATTTATAAAAATTAAGTCAATGGATAAGTTAAATTTAATGTACGTTATTGTAATTTAAAGATATATTTTCTTTGTGTTTGCAATGTGATTCGATGATGTGTCTCGTTTTTTTTTTTTGTTTAATCCTTCGGTGAATAATAGTAAAGAGCAATTACTACTATTATTTACAAAAATAAGAAAACAAATTTATTAAAACGCTACAAAAACTAAAAATTAAAATATATGAGATTAAATATAATGTATACATTTGAATTCATATATACATAAATTCGTTCTTATAATCATTGCAATGTACTCATCCAACATGATACGAATCTTCTTTGTCTCTTCTTCAGGATATATTTTCTTTATATATGGATGCATTTTTCCACGATAATTCAATATTGTTATTCTAATTCGACAGACACAAACACTAGTGTCGAACTCGGAACGCATAATGCGTATGCTTCTACGTGAGTATCTGCGCGTGGGTATGCGTATATCCTCGCCACGATCTTCGAGTGTTGGACTGGCAAGTATATAAAAGAGCGTTCTAGCGTGCGACCTATATTCCACGCCTGCATCGCTATATTAGACGCGTACGACGCATCAGGGACACGAAAGCGTCTCTCTCTTTCTCTCTCTCTCTCCTCTCTTTCTTTCTCTCTTCCCCTTCCCCCCCCCCTCACTCTCACCTGCTGCGAAACAAACCCAAATTCGAGGGGCAATAAAAATTCCTCGATTGTCCGCTTTCGTGTTACGTTCTAATTCCTGATAGATTATACGATTAATTATAAAAATTTACAAGTAACGTGATACACATAGAACGATAAGTCGAAAACTTGATTTCATTTTTATTAGTCGTTTCTCTTTCAAAAACGTGTATAATATTTTCTAAGAATAAGAAAAATATTAGAGGAATAAACGCAGAAGAGCGTATTCATAAGAAAAATTCGAAGTTTGCTTATTCCGATAATTAAAACAGTGATTAAATAAAGAAGAATAGTTTTCAAAGAAAAACAAACACACATTAATAAGTAAAATAAGTTCACGAAAAATAACACAAAATAAGAGCAAGTTTAAAACATTGAAATTTGTGTAAATTAATGTAAATTAAAAAATTTATTATTCTGACATTTGAAATGTTTATTACTCTTCTATGAATTTTGTTCAGACGACTTAAAGACTATTTTCAATCGATTTTAAAAGTAAAATACCGATTTAAAAAAAAAATTCAAAATGAAATTGCATGATATACTTTTGTGTATTCAACATCGCATAATATCCGGATGAGGTTCGTCATAAACGCATATTTATAGTGAGTTATGCATATGCATGAATAATGACGCATTCACTTCCTACGGGAAGAGAAATGAGGACCAGATCGGTCGATCGCGTGCACAAAATTCGAACGTGCAGCCGATTATTCTCATCCCACGAATGGACACGCGCGTGACAGTAAGCGTGCACGCACGATGTGCGTTTACGCGAGGAAGTCAGAGGATTTATTTTCGTCGCGGTCGCTTCCAAACGCATCACCCACTCGCTCTCGATGGACCGCTGCAGCCACTCTAAAGGCCATATCAGTGTCTTTATACGGTCGTTTACTCTTCGGGACAACGGTAAAATGGTACGGGCGCTGCCTAAAAGTCAATGAAGGCCACTTCCGCGTTCGCGCCTCTTATGCTCGCTACACGTAGTGCGTCATAATCTAGTCTTGTATGACACGCATACACGCTCGCCGCAATCTAGAAGATAAGGATCAAATTTATAAAAAAAACTAATTTTTTTAATTACAAGATTTGCATTTCACTTCCTTAGAAACGAGATGTGTATGCATTAAAACGCCTAAAAAAATGTGAAAGAACTATTATGAATAAAACTGAATAAATTATAATTGACGATAATATAGCTTGTATTTTCACACAGATATAGTATACCATAAATCGTATCTGTTCTTAAATTTCAACATAATTTTGAATTTAGTATTTTACTTATATTTTTTATTTACTTACATTTTTATTTTAATATTTTAAAGCTCTAGGTTTATCATGTTTATTTATTTTATTTATATTGTAACGCCTGCTGTTTTTAATAGAAATTATATTTAATTTCGAATGGATCTGCATACATTAAATAAGTGCGCTAAGAGATGAGAAAATCAGTGTCCTTAATTAAACTTAATTAAGCAGACTACAATTATGGCTGCTACGCAATATAGATAATCAGTACGAGAACATTCCGAAGATACGCAAATCGCTGTAGTAGTATAAAAAGGTTAACGAGAGTGTTCTCATGAGTGGATTATGCCACGCAGTACCTAGTTAACGCCGCATAAATCTAGCTTGTATAGCTCTGTGTGAATTGATGAGGTACGATCATTCGGCATGTCATCACTATGTAAAATTTCGATCCACACGCGTGGGAACGCGCTGATGTAAAACAGGAAATAGGAAAGATTTCATGGCGAAAATACAACAAATTTCTGACACGAGTTTTAAATATGATTTTATGATTATTAATAATTTGTTAGTCCGGCTAATATCTAAAAGAAAAATATGTTACATTCTCTTCGTTAACTTGAAAAATATGTATCTCTCTCAATCTCTACTTTTTTTACTTTAAAGTGAAACTTATAAACCTCTTATTCTTGTACTAAATATTTTATAAAAGAAAAGAGTATCTGTTTATCAATGGAATATCTCAACGGTCACTAAAATATGCCATTGGATAAAGCTATATCTGATATATGTATAATAACTTAATAAGCATTTTTAAAAAGCGTCGTGCACTTCTAGTGAATAGTTCGATCGGAACAACTTGTACGAACAGCGCGATATTAATAACCAGCTAAGAAAGAAACGCGACGATTCCATACACCATATGGCCAACCTAAATTCTAAGAGTCAAGCGTAACTAACATAACCAAGATAACCTACATAAGACGGAGATATTAGTCGCGATTGAACTAATGATGACACTCGTTCTTAGTTTACTAATATTCAGAATTGTTAACAAAATGTGTTTTTTCTTTCAAAAATCTGGAAAATTGTTATCTATCCATTTATTTGTGTGTATTTTTGTAATCACATTAAAATCCTCCAAAAATAGCTTAAACTGATGTAATTTGTCATTTTGATATCAAGACATCTTTGACGGTATTTTGACATAAAGTGATAATAAGTATAGTGCCTGGCATTCACGTGATATTAAATAAAGTTAACTTGCTATCTGAGATATTACTTTTATGCAGATTATTCTATAAAATTTATAGAATGAACAATCCAGATTTAATATCGATCTCAATTCTCAATCATAATTATACAATATTTATCAATTCTAAAAAGACATGCAGTTTCCGCAAAGCTATAAAACTGGAAATACTGGATATATAATTAGAGATTATATTAGAGATAATAATGGCATTGTCTATGTTACATTATAAGCCAAAATTGCTTTCTATCTACATAAAAAAATTTTCGAAAATTAGTATTTCTTGAAATAAACGATTTCGTATGTTTAAGAGAGATAACAGGCAGTTCGTTTTTTAAGAAACATGTGTACGTATTACGTAAAATTGAGTTGGTTTCGTTATAACAATTACCCAAATATGTCTTATAAATATATTCTACAAAATATTTAATCATTTGTTCTAACAGTTTACTAACAAAAGAATATTCGATATTGAGGAATATAATATTTTGAGTTAAGGCTATCATACGAGTACATAAAATTTTAATTGTAATCATGAAGTCGTAAAGAAATCGACCAATCACAATCAAAATTGCGATCTTACGTTTTAGGATCAGTTTAGAACAATCAACTGTGATTGATCAATATGCGACCTCATGGTAACGACTAAAATTTTTTAAGTGTAATAATTTTTAAGTAACTAAATATAGAGAAAAAAAAATGTTTTTTGACACTCTATTAATATCTATATAAATATTATAATAATCTTTTGATGTATCGCTATATTTAGTCAAACAAAACACACACATACACTACGGATTTTTAATTACTAAATTTCCAGAATGTAAAATTTATGAATAACTATGAAAAATATATTGCCGTAATTTTAACTGCGCGTTATTGGTTGATTATTTCTAAGCATTATTATTTAAAAATAGTTATCAAAGTGCCGTTTTATAGATATAATGTTCTTAAAGATATTGATAGCTTTTTTTATTTTTCACAAATACATATTTCGATAATACATAATTGAAAATTACAAATAATTAATTTTTTTCATTTGATAAATAAAATTTTGTAAATTGAGTACATTAAACGTGCAGTTTTATTTTTTTTTTAGATATGTATGCAATTACAAGACTATCGTTTTGTAAAATCTAACATCAATATGTTAAATCAGATCTTCAACTCTTCACATCATTTTTGTATATTGTATATATTTTTTATGATATACATATATAACAATTCTTTGTCATTCTGCAACTTTCTAATGTTCATTATCTTCTTCATTTTGTATAATTATTTTGTGAAAACTTTATATATGACAAAGAAAATAAGATAAAACACGTAAATTTGTAAAGCAAAATAAAAGAAAAATTTAATAAATTAGAACACACACAAATTCTTAATAAGTTAAATTTATATTCTCTGAGAAAATATAAAAATAACAAAATTGTATTTATTATTTTCATATTTCTCAAAGAATAAATTTAATATATTAACTTATTTTCATTATTGCATTTTTAGCTGTTATCCTTTTTATTTAATTATCCTTTTTATATAATTTTAGTCTATACTGTACGATAAATGCGTATACGTACAAATATATTTATGCATTTATCGTACATATTTTAAATCAAACTGATACATTCCACGTGAGTACTTTCTATTTTGAAACATGTACGTAAAGAACAGTTTTAAAGAAGGCTCCACAAAGTTACATACAGATCTGAAAATAATGTTTACTGAATAAAAGTCAGTATACACAGGATATGCTCAAATTTGCTAGAACGTAAGACTTTTTATAGCATTACTCGTCATGCTTGAGTTTCCTACATAATTATTTAGATAAGTCAACAAAATTATTTTTAGATCTGAATTTATATGTAAATTTTTAGATATTTCAGCAAAATCTTTCTCTCTCTTTCTCTCTCCGTACAAACATTTATTTTGACATAAGAACAAAAAATTACCACTTTTGTCTATCTAAATTGTTATTATGGCCCACTACATTGGCCGTTCGAATGAGACGAATCGTTTCGTTCTACGATCGAGGGACACGCATTTTCTCGATCGGATCGAGAAATTCAAACGTACGCCGCGCGCTGTCCTCCTCAATACGATTGTCGACGGTGAGCAGTCGGCGTCCTCTCGCAGTCGAACGGCCGCGGTCTCTCGACTCCTCTCATTAAATCACAAATGAATGACATTAGCGGTGCTATAATATCGTACCGCTATTACTGTGACGGGTATTACGTGTCACGAGGCGCGCGAGCGTTCTCTCTCCGTTCTTCTCTCTTTCCCCCTCTGCCTCTTTCTCTATCTATCTCCCTACGCGCCACTCTCTCTTTCCATCTCCCTCCTCCTTCTCCTCCTCCTTCTCCTCCTGCCTCTTGAAACGCTCTTACTGTTGCACGCAAAGAATCAGGTCACTGCGCTGCAAGAAAGCAAAAGCCGCGAGTACGCGAGAGAGCGCGCGGATTAGTATTATCGAATATATACCTATATCCTCCGGAAAGGGACGATGACTAAGGCGTCGTTTCGACAGAACTTTCGCGTATACACACGCGATCGCACCGTGCCACGCCGCGCTGCGCCGCGCCGAGCCGAGCCGAGCCGCGCTGACGGTGCAACGAGTATGCTGCATTCGTCGTCTCGTGTGTGAAAACTTTATCGGCCGCACCATACATGAAATACGAGCTCATGATTACCTATTTTCATTTTCCTTTCGTCGGTCGAGCGCCAGTTTGTTTTGGAAAGATATACGGACATTCACGAGGCAGACTAGACACACCGCATAGCGGAGGCAAACCCATTTACTCGCCATTAGTCAATTCTCCTATACCGTTTATCAATAATTAGATCTATTCTTTTCAGCTTCTCTTGCACAATTTCTCTTTCCCCTTTTTTTCCACGTTGGAGAAAAAAGAAATTTTTTCTCATTTTTTTTTGTTTTTGCCTTATGAAAAAAAAGGAAGGAAAAAAAACCGTACAAAAAATTAAACTAAAAAAATCAGGTCTATTTTTGTCTTAGAACATTTTGATAACTTGATTGACATTGTTTATTTCGACATGTCATTATACTGTTCTGCAAAAACATTTTTATAAAATTTTTCATATTTTTTTACAAGAAACTATTAGCTGTAAAAGCTTCTGCTAATGAATACGATTAAATCAGGAACAAGCTAAATCTCGCGATCAGCTGATGCATTCCGTATACAGGAAGCGAGAGAGAAGAGCGGGCGCTCGTGCAGGTCATGGTTCAATTATTGCATGACGCTACTCATATAATCGGTGCCGCGTCTACACGCACACGGTCATCCCAAATGCTAATCGCATTCTTGAAGTACCTTTCTCTGGCACTGCGTATACCGCGTTACTTTGCACGCGCTTTTCTCACACATTTCATAACACACTACGTCCATTTGTCATTTGAACGTCTCGACAATTACGACTGTATCTTGTATAGGATGGCTAACTACTTGGATTTTAATCCAAACTATTAGCTTTTCACTGAAAACTTTTCAACAGTCTTATTTGATGTCTTGGCAAGCCAAATCGGACGCGTGTGCGCGTTACATGTCCGGTTTTTAAATATATTTATATATATTTAATAAAATAAAAATTTACATTATGAACAAAATTTATGATACAATTCATGATTTTAAGCGACGTCTTTTTTAATTTAAGCGCCCACTATATCTCTAAAATTATATCGCAAATTTTGTCTTTTTTTTTTTTTAGAACACTTCTACTTTTTAACACACACGTAACGTTTTCTTAAATTTATTCCAATCTATATATATTTTTTAAATAAAATTTTATAATGAATATAACTATCGCTTGTCCACAACGCGCACGTGATTGTCCACCCATTATTTTCATTTGTTCACCCTATTTTTATTATATTTTTCGTAATAATGTAAAATAATCACTTGGGGTGTTACAATTTTTTTTTGCATAACTTTTTTTTGGAGGGTGAACAAATAAAAATAACGGGTGGACAAACGTGGACAAACAGTGGACAAACGAATGCAATAATGATTTTACCAATATTCGCATTTAGGGGTGCTAACTTCATAAAGCAGCTCTGTAAAGTTGGAATCTGTAAATGCGAATATTGGTAATATCATTATTGCATTCGTTTGTCCACTGTTTGTCCACGTTTGTCCACCCTCCAAAAAAAGTTACACAAAAAAAGATTGTAACATCCGCCCAAGTGATTATTTTTCGAGTTTGTATCGATTGCTTGAGAATTCATTTTACTAAATTAATGATTTTTTCGAAAAAATACGAATGAAAAATATCAAAAAAAAACGAAGAACAACTGAATAAGATTAAAAGAAGACGAAAATCATCATCTTCATGACTATTTCAAGAAGCGGGGAAAAATAAAAAAATAAAAAAAATACGAAAATCAATAATTTAAAATGAAGACAGTTAATTAAAACTAACGGAAAAAAAGGAAAAAACAAATAATAATCTCATAAATTAGACAAATCCGGAAAAAAATTTTAAGGATGTATAAATGCTTAAATTTTTAAAAAAATTAAGTAAAGAAAGAACCTACGTTGTAATTTTAGGGGGATTAACAAACCAGTTTGGTCTTTTCCAGATTTGTTTGTGTATCCCCAATAATTCTGAATCGCGCGCGTAGCGCGCGCAGGAAAAGGCTAGTAGTTTGCAAAAAGTACATAGTAGGAAATCATCTGAATAACATGACTTTTATATCAATTCACAGAGACATTACTATGAATCTTATAAGAATGTGTTAAATCCATTGGAAAAAATCGTATAATTCTTTAATTTGACCAATTTTATTGAATAATTTTCTTTCCCTCATTTATCATTTGTTCTTTTTTTTTATTCAAATTAACTTTGATTTAGTATCGCATTTTAGCAATTGTTTTTCATACAAGAGATTTCCCTTTCTACATATACTTTTTTTTAAATATTTGAATTTTTTTTTCTAGAATAGTGATTATGAGTATTTTGTATTTGATAATAATAACAAAAACAGTTTTATTAAAGAATTATATGTTTCACTTTTAATAACTGTACTTTAGTTATACTTCCTTCAACGGAACATTAAAAATTATTGTAGTTTGCGACATCTAATATTTTTCTTATTCGAATCAAAAATAAGAAGGAAACATTTAAAATTGTAAAATATTCAAAAAACTGTTTATTAATGTACAAGTAAAAAAATGAAGTAATTATACAAAATTGATAAAAACTCCCCTTGAAAAAATCCTGGATACGCTTATAGCTGCTTTTGCAGCTGCAGAATGCGCGGTCAGACGGTGGCATTTTAACTAGAAAGTGAAAATAAACATTCGGCTTTGTTTATTATGTTGGCTTAAACATCGCTTTGATATAATTAATCTTTACACCGTAACCAATAATTACATCGTGTATAAACTGTAAATATTTCTATATCTTTACGAGATAGAAGTGCAGATTGTTAATTACAATCATTTCTTACTACATCTAAAACGCTGAACGAATTTCTCGTACATATACACCTGATATTTTATGAGCATATAAAAGTAAAGATAATATTTAAATATGTCTAACATTCTCGCTGCAAATGAAAATAGGTAACAAGTTCTTAGGTGCAATCAGCATGAAACGAACTATTCATTCGTATGTTGATTATTTAAATCTTTTTGTCAATTGAAAAATGCGACTCTTTGGCCTTTTACAAAGACTTTCACCGCTTGGCCACCTTATCACTAGTATGTTATAAAGTAATCATTATCTCGCACGTATCTCACGCATACGCACGTACGCGCATGAATCGCGTTATAAATTACAGGTGACTGTGTGAAGACAAACTAATGTATTTTCGCTACGGGATACTGCGAAATCATTGATGAGATGAGGTCAGTAAAAGTGGGGCCGCTAAGACATGGGTCGTGGTTCAATGTCGTTTAGTTATACGCGTCGCAAATGCATAATTTGCGACGATACCGATTGTGCGTAACACGCTTTGCTAAGAGAGACAGTAAAAGGAAAGAAAGAGAAAGAGAGATATTGTGCTTCATTATTTCTGTTCGATCTTGTTTTATAGATCACGACACTGTTTTTTTTTTTTGTTTTTTTTTTTTAGATGTACATATGTCAAGTTTTATCTTCTTAAAGTAAATTACATTACAATAAACAGAAAAATTCTATAAAATTTTGCAAAAAAAAAAAAGAAAAAATTACCTTACTACTCGCTATAATTTGTATTATTAATAGTCGCATATGCAAAGAAAGCAGAATCTATAATTTTATGGAAATTAAAATTCGAATAATATAAAACCGCGGCAAACCGTAAAATATAATGTGTTGAAAGAGCATACAATTATTTAATTGAAAAAGAACGTCTACAGTTCGGAGAAATCAATCGACTTATTGCATAAGTGTCGTGAATTAATCTTAAATTGAATGTATAATTTCGAAGTGTATAGTGGAGAAAAGTTAAAATCTCGGTGATGAGAATTTGAAGCACCCAACTCTATGTAAATATTGACGCGAGGCGATGCCGGATGTGTGCATGAATATGAGCGGCTCCGACCATCGCCGCACGAGCACTTTAATTAATTAGAGAATTAAAGCAATTGTACCGCAACGGCCTGCCGCGTTCCTACTTTCGCAAAGTCACGACTCGCGTAATCGGCTCACTGTCGCTGACGCTATTCCAATTAAGCGCTGTACCGCATATTTCAGAGTATTCGTGTCATCCTTTCACCTTTTCTTTCGCTCGCATTACCAGATTTTATATTTCGAAGAGAGAAACGTGAAGTTTGACGTGCAAACACTAGTACGATTTGTATCTTTTTTTTTCAGGTTTTTTTTTAGGTAGGTAGATGATGAAAAATTTGAAGTCATATCTACATCTTTATTATACATATCCGCCAGCGTATTAAAAATATTTGAACGAATATTTTGTGCACGCGATATTATCTCTCTGTATTTCTAAATCATGGAATAAAAATGCCCAAATAGAACAGGAAATCGAAGAGGAGAATTTTATATTTTTTACACACAGACTAATCGTACGCTGCCATTTGCACTGCATGGCACTTTACCTAATAACAAGGAGCAAGTTGCATTCACTACGCCGCACTGCTAGTGAAAATTAAAAAATACCGAGAGTACGATTGCGAACAGTAAGTAGTACTTTTCATGAAATCAGTTCTCGATTTTACAAGCGAATCGATTGCTATTTTAAATTATCATCACGAATTTTTGCGCATGGTAACGCACAGTTGAAATATCTGCCTCTTTTTATATATCCGTAACTATATACATGTTGATAAGAGATTTTAAATGAAACAAAAAAAGGAATTAAAAAAAGACCACTTTATATCTTACTTTTGCAATTCAATTTGATTATAAATCAAAAAAGCTTAATAATCTCGTCGAGTCGACAGTTTTCTATTCAAAAGCGACAATCGAATATTCTTTCATGGTTCATCGAACTGTCGATCAACGAATGACAAGATATCATCTTTCTCCGTGCCATTCGAAAAAGAAGCATAAATATCTCATTAATTACAAAAACAATTTATTATAAAAAAAAATTACAAAATGTAAATTCTTTTTTATATTATAGTCAAGATATAACAAATAATACAAACTTGTAAAATTTTATTTCACATTATAATCAAGATATAATAAATAATATAAACTTGTACATATAAATAATAAATAAACATAATAAAAATATCGCGTTAATATTAATGTGCAAAAATACGTCTTTAAAAAATTTAGGAAAAAGCAAATAAATGTTGATAATTCTTGAACGAAATTAAAACGACAAAGACTGAATAAAAGAAGAAAATCATTTTTATCGTTAATATTATTGATATATACAGACAAATGTAAAATATATTTTAATGGAATTTGAACGTCTCAAGCAACGTAGAACCATTCCTTCCTGGATTCCACATGCGAGGACGAGAGAGTCTCATCCTTGGAGCCAGATCTTTCTCGAACGTTTACGTCAAGTCACGATGATGGCACGAGGCTCATCGCTTTGTTTCTATACGTCAGTTCACGAGCCTGTAGAACGGTCGTACCACTTTTTTTTCCTTAGCCCTGCTACTCGTCAGCAAATAGCAGTCGTTCCATTTTCTCGGTCTTAATGTTTAGCTTGTATTCGACGATTCGCGTGGCGAGGACATCGAGTTGCATTGTTCCTCACTTCGTTCATGTGATATTAAAATCATGGGGAGGGGGGGATAAATAAAATCAATTATAATAATCTTCAAGCAATATCAATTTTGTGTTCAAAGAGATTAATTTTACAAACTTTATATACCATTATTCTGGACTTTATACTGTGCTTTATTAGAATAGAACTATATATTGTAAATGCATAGTTGATTATGATTGTATTACAGTGAAGATTTGAGAAAAATATTCTGATTGTATCAATAAACTATTTTGACCACATTAATCAAACTTCTGGTTATCATATATAAAATGCATGATAGATTTAATTGTAAATGCCTTGATTTGTACCTTTATTGTTGAATCTTCCGAAATTCCAATTAATGGAATCTTTTTTCAAGTGTATACTTGAATTATTTATATATGTATAAATTATACTATATAATATTTGTTAAAACGATCTTCTACATTTATCAATTTATCAATGATACACTATTAAATATCAAAGGTGTACTAGTAACCCAATCTTTTAAATTCAGTAACATTTTATTACTTTTATCCGTGCGTTTCAAAATGTGAAATAATCCATTTCTGTGATCAGTCAATGTAAACAACATTCATATTAACATAGACACTTAGTAAATAATGAATTAAATTTAAGTCAAATTTAATATACTTTCTTGAGTTAAATTACTTAATCCTATTATTTTAGTTAAATTAACGACGATATTGAATAGAAGTAGTAGTGGCGACCTAAAGAAATTATAAAAATAGCTCAAATTGGGTATATTTTAACATTATAAAGAGAATTATAAAAATAATAAAAAACCGATAAAGAATATAAATAGCATTATTTTCTTTGCACTTTATAAAGTATCAACCTTCAAGTTAAATTCGATACTCTTAACACTTTTGTTGCTGCTTGAAAATTGAAATCAAAAGTCCAAAGTCCGCAATATCTTTTTTTACTACACGTGCGCGCATATATTTCAATATATTTAGAGATATAAATTAAAATTATTGGGAACTAATGTAATCTAATAAAAACAATTATATAAAAGGAATTTGTATATGCTTAATTTCTAACAATAACTTTTACTGATTATACGAATCCGTTTAGCTCATTATAATTTTCGCTTACTAAGTAAACAAAAGATTTGAAGATGCATAAAGTATTAATAGTCAACTGTAAGTAAGTCGCATTGTATACGTGGCTCATATTCTCATCCTGGAGTCGCTAAGTATCAATAAACGATTTGCAGCGAATAATTGTAGATTCGCGCGGACACCGAGATCGTGTTGCGCACGGAAGTAAAAGAGGAAAGAAATCGAAGGTGGCCCGGTCTGTTATTACCATTGCCGAGATTTGCAGCAATAGCGTTAATCGCGCGCTTGCTCGCTCGCGAGCTCCACGCGCAATTATTTATAATCAAAAGGATAGGTCGGGTTACGATAGTAGCGATACGCGACGGGTCTACAATTGACTCGCGATAATGACGACGACGACGACGACGACGACGACGCGACGGTGGCGGCGGCGCGATCATAATAATTATTGCATAATGAACGCTGGAGTAGTTCTACCCACTGGCAGACGCGGTAGCCGGCCACTTTCCTTTTTCAGTGGCCTGGATCATCCCGTCTTCCTCTCTCAGAGCCATATAAACGGTGTGGCTTCGTTACCTTTTACTCTCAGTTTCACCGATTTGTACATTCAACAACATATAAGATTGTATCTATGCCGTTTAAACTCAACTGCGTATTGTCTCTTATTGAACTAATTATTTCCATATTACAGCTATTCTATTTATTTTTAAAACAATCTTATAACGATAACAAAAAGTTATCTATATACCTATTTAAATTATCGATTATATTATTTACAGAATAAATATAAGTAAAATACATATCTACCTTAATACTCATTCAAAATGTTTGCAATTAACTTCCTTGGTAAATACGTTTCTATTGTTTTGTGAATTACAATATATCTTATCGCCTTATAAATATACTATTTATGCAACAACCGCGAAAGCTCATAGGCATTTTGCTTATATTTAATTTATTGTTAGAGCCACAAAACTACTTTTATTATTTATAGAGATAATTAATTCTTAATTGTTATATAATTGTAAAATAATATAATTTTATCATATTAATATAATTATCAGTTTATATACATACATATGTATATACCACATTCCCGAACAGCGCATATGTCCAAAATTTGGATATAAAAGCACACGATATTTATTTTCCTGCTGGATTCCAAGCTGGATTAGAATCTTGCCATCGTATTGGCTGCAGTACCGATAGTGCCAGTATCGCAGGCAATACGATAGCAAGAATCTAATCTAACTAGTGATCCAGGAGGAAAAGAAGCATCGTACGTATACCAGCTCTAAAGACATCTTTAAGACGTCTTCCAATGTGATATTTAAAAACCATCTTAATAATGTCTCCTTCATATGGTTCTATATGTTCCTATGATATTTTGGACATAGTGCTGTCTATAGGTCTATTCCGTAACTCAACGCAAATTTCGTTATCGTTACAATGTCGCTGCGCGGTTCTTTTACCATAACAAAAAAGCTACGCAATGGCGGTGTAATGATAACAAAACTTGCGTTAGGAGTTGCACAATAAGCCTAATCGGGATTTTTATAACTATTAATGATAAAATGGTATTATAAATTAAAAGAAACTTACAGTTCAAATCACATTGTTTGCTCGTAAATTTCAACTGCACACGAAGTTGCTACAAAAATTTCGAGAATCACGATTTCACGGAAAAGATTTGGATAGACTTCCGTGGACCAGAAAAAAACCGGTATTCCATGCAGTTATACGCGTACAAGTTTTATACATGCGATGGAATCAGTACTAAGGGATCAAGGTTCAAAGGTGACGTCGTACATCCAGTTCGAGCCACTCTCATGCATTCACATGTGTACGGTATAGGTACTACGTATGTACCTAGGCGTGTACGCACACGCATACCGCACGCCTTCTACGCCATCAAAGTCTCGGGGGAATGCTAATGCATGCCTCATAGCGGCCGCTTGTAGCAACAGCGACTCTCCAATGAGAGCTTCCGGTCGCGCATTGGTTCAATGAAAAATTATATCGGTGAATAGTAAAGTTTTCTCTTCTTTCTCCGCAAATAATATCGCATAGCATATTTTAATGTAGCGCCTTTAACGTTTGAAATTTAAGACTTTGAAACGTTTTCTGTTGCACAGGAAGTCTAATCATCGTACATATAAACTTGTACGTATAAATGCTTACACAAGAGAGAAATTTTCATTTTGACCGCTATATTTTCGTGTTGTATATAAATTCTCTTTTTATAACATCGATTTATTAAATATTCTCATTCGTGAACTTTCTCTAAACGGGAATATCAAGTATAATATAGGTACGTCACAAATAGCTAGTAAAAGATTGAAGTTACAAAGGGAGTGTCATACAAAATTCTACCTATATTACATCATGCTAAATATTACTCCGTATCGTCGGCAGGAAAGGAAAAGCCACGTTACACAATGTAACTATCAAGCTCAAAGAAGGAGCCACTGACACATGTGCCAATAATGTCAGGTGTTCTGTTGCTTTTATCACGCATGAACAGTAATAGGTATGTGATGGGTAAACTGATGTTTTGTAAATCGGGCAAGATGAAGTCGCAATATATTGCACTGGCGTGTGTCTATACCTTAGGAAAGCTCTCTTTTGGAAAATTAAAATAATTTGAACAAAAATAAGTGAAGAAGACCATATTTAGTCAAAGCAGGTCTTAATGTTTGATAATATTTTTATGTGAACTTTTATAATTGCCAGCTCAAGCAAATAATTATTTGTCGTTGTGTTTTTCAAGTAATTTGCTTTGTGCAAAGAAATTAAATCGATCAATGCAACAATTTAGCAAAAATTTTTCTTATGTCTCGCCTTTAATATACAATTAATAAAATAAATATTTGAACAAGTGTAAATAATTATTAGTCAAGCAAATTAAAAATTGCATAATTAAATAATAAATAAAATTATCCTATAAATAGACATTCGATAATAATGTATATATGCATATCTGGTGTATATATAATATTATACATAATCTTACACACCGCTCGCTTCGATATTTTGTAATAATAATGTATAAATATCTTCAATATTTCTGCTAATAAAGTAATTCACATTAACTGACAAGTGCGTTAAAATCTCTTAATACAATCATAAATTGCCAGGATCAGCGGTTAAAGCGATGTATTTTTAAGTAATGAGTATAATTTAAAAACATATACGATATCAACCTTGAGTATGACGTGATCGTCCAGTTTTATTTGTCTTGTTTGATCGGCAAACAGTTCTATCATCGTTCTCGAGAGACTTTGTAAAAATATAACGCGAAAAAGGACATCGTTCAAGCTTTCGTTTAGGGTATGTTAACGGGATCGTTGAAAGCAAATAACGTCGTCTTTAACCGCTGATCCGTCATTATCACTTCAGAAATTTGCTGAAACGGTTATTATTGTTCTTTTTAAAACAAATTCCAAATACAATAAGCTGACCCTTCCATAGTACAAAGTGGTAATCTTTCATAAAATATTAGGTACCACAGTACTATTCAAAGTTTCTCTCGTCTACGAAAAATCCGGTCAAAAATAATATTTTCTTTTCAGCGAAATTATAAATCATAAATAACCTTGCAAATTAAGCTTCGTATATTAAGATTTTGCTTATAATAAAGATCATTAAAATCTATATGGCAATTTCCGAGAGAGATAAGGGCGAAGGGTACTCGTCTAATATAAACTCTTCCGGACGTAAACTTCTTCTATTCTATGACTCGCGCGACTTCACGATCATCAACGGAGCGGAGGTTGTCCGCGCTAGAACGGAGAATAGTTTCGGCTCATCCTTTCCCCGGGTCCCCGCAGTTCTCCGCGGCGGTTTGAGAAGTGGGTCAGCGTTAGATACGAGGGAGCGAGACGCGTAGGAGAACAGCGCGGTTCGGCGGCTTCGCGCGCGGGTTGGTAGAACGGACGGGCAACCTTCGCGATCGCTCCGATACGGTTCTTCCCGTTCTCGCGACTGCTCAGAGCTTTATTTAACTCGCAGATAAGGGTCGCTTGCACTGATCAATCCATGCAACGATCTATGCCCTTTCCACTTGCAGCATTTACGACTAATAGACACTTTCACGAATTTCACGAAATATATAATTAAAATAGCTGATATTATCGTCCAAAAATCTTAATAATTAGTTATAAAAGAATCTTCCGCATATATTTACTCTCTAAATCTCTTGGAGTAAAATCTCACTTGAAGAAACTAAAAATTGAGCCAGTCTTAAAAAAGAAGTGAAAATATTACCACTCTTGTTCAAGAGTGGCAGAGATTTTCACTCTTTTTAAAATGAAATCTTAATCCCTTTTTTGGAGTATAATACCAGGGTAGAGGAAACTTTACTCCAAAAAAAGAATTAATATTTCATTCTTTTAGAGTAAATCTCATTCCAATTAAAACTGCAAGGAGGGGGGGGGGATAATCATATTTTCTCCGATAAACAGTCATACGTTTATAGTCAGATTAAATGAAATCATCGCAATGATATGCGATAAAACGGTATTTTTAAATTGCTTTTCCTATTACAGGACAATTATTGACATATTTTTACGTTTTTGTGCTATTTTCTTTCTTCAACCTCTACATGCTGTAATTTACATTCGCTAGAACATTTATTTAAGTCGCGAAGCAATAAATTGCTCGATGGCCTTCCGTCACCCTAGTTCATATGCTTTCATTTCCCCAGCTAGATCAACCAATATATTCCTTTTACCATTATTAAACCGTTTATATTAGGCATAACACTTCACATCTACTTATCTATCTTATATATCTATTAATTGTCGTAACATTTTTGGAACGTGAAATCGATAATCAATGATCAATTATTAAAACACAATCTTTATATGCTAAACATTTTTCACAGCAAATACTTCAAGCGATCAAATGATTTTAATTCATTTTAAATTCGTCAATTTTTTATTTTGTATAATATAAAAATATTTAACTTTGAGAGACTTTGTTCATAAATCTTATTCAATTTTACGCATAGTACATATCATTCGAAACAATTTTCCAAGAATTCCATTCGCGCTGATGATACATTTATAAATGACAGCGTATCAAGGACTTCTCTGCACAAATCACGGGTCGACGTACGATTTTTCCTATCACGAATCTGTGGCATGAATTTTAATTACTGCGCAGTGGCCGCCGGATTAGACTTGTTCGCATGAGAAAAAGACGGAGAGCTATGTCAATGTAGGGATAAATGAGAAAGATATCTCGACAGAGGAATAAGAAGATAAGAAGAACTCGCATGCACGCATTTATCATATAAGTGATGCGATCACATAATATGCGTCGTAACCCAAACTATTTTCAGATTAATATTTTAGTTAC
This sequence comes from Cyphomyrmex costatus, assembly GCF_001594065.2. NCBI lineage: Eukaryota > Metazoa > Arthropoda > Insecta > Hymenoptera > Formicidae > Cyphomyrmex > Cyphomyrmex costatus. The sequence goes on along the minus strand of NW_017275477.1, from coordinate 489,420 downwards.
TTAACAAAATTTATTTATTTTAATCGAGTCAATGCTTTGCATATTCAAATTCTGTATTAAGGACTATTGATTGGCAGATAAAAAAATGTAACTAATGTCTAAGCTGACCAACGATATATTATAAGATAACAGTATGCATATATAATAAGAAATATATCTTGTATAAATTCTTTTGCATTTCTTACTTTTCTTGTTATAATTATATTGCAATATTACATAATATGTTGAAGGTATCTTCCAATAAACTCCTATCGATATAAAAATACTAAAATCTATCTCATATATTTTTCTCGTGCCATATAACCTGATATTTTGATCTCACATTTGTATATGAATTTTTCATGCGGAGTATATCTTGTGGATATAAACGGTTGTTGACGTCATGATAATTATATATTACGCGTTGTCTAAAAAAAGAAAACGATATCTAAACTTCAATCGTACACTTCTTTAACTTCTTAGATCGAGCGCAGTGCTGCAACTTTGTACTTCGTCCACGCGGGTATACTACAGAGTCAATTTCCTCGCACGTACGATCACTTCTATTTAATGCATTGCTGCCAATTTGCAGCACGATATTGTCACGACCTCGACAAACTTGCACACGTATCGAAAATGGTAACCCAGAAATGCCTGAGAATTTATACAAGTCATGAACATTATCTGTTACAATGCTACTAAGCATAAAATCAAATAAATATAATGATAAATTAATGTTTTCTTGGGATTAAAAAATTATTTAATTGAAAAATAAAAAATAGAGCTAAAATTTATCGTCCTAATATTTTTTAATAATATAATTCAAGTTTTATTAAAGAGAAATACAAAAAGTATAGAAAGAATAAATTTTTGTTATGTAATAACAAAATATAATTTAATTATGTTCATAAATAAATAAAATATGCACATGAATTAAATGCAACATGCATTTTAACAAATTATTATTTTTATTTATTTCTTTCATACACACATAGATGTAGTTAGAAAAATTTGAGGAGCAAATGTCGTTTTCTTTATCATCATGATATAATTATTACAAATTACGATATCAAGTATTCATATAAATGAAAAATACTTCATATAAAAATTAGATATGCTATAGCAAAAAAATATGTTTCTGACCTGATATACTTTAGATAGAAACATATATATTTATATTTTGATAAAAATTAAATTGGAAATTATTTTTAACATTGTATATTGTTATTACTTTATACAAAATCGCAATAATTAAAGTAAAAACTAAATCAAAGTTATACAATTTTTCATTATAAATGAATCACATGATTCTGATAATAAATTCAACTTTTATTTATAGTTATTATATTTATCACATTTTTTGTACTTTTGTGTATTTATATTATAACTCTATACATAAATATTTGATCTCCAAAATGTTCAGCCTACTAAAATACGATAGGAAAAACTATTTCGTCTAATCAAGAAATTTTTATTCTTAAGTGAGAAATATATCGGGCAAGGCATCCATGTATTCCTACATATTAATATGCATGGACTTATCGCTAATAATTAAGACTCCAACTTCTTTGACCGCATCCCGGCCTTTATTATTTATGTTACTTGATATGTGATATACGAGGTCCGAAAGATATTTGAAAATTTTTCTCGTTCTCGAGAACAGGATCACGATATCTTAATAAACGCACATGTACATCGTAAATTTATCGTCCCCGGACAAGGCGGCATGAGTTGAAGTTCGGAAGGTCATCACAAGAAAATCTCGTTTTTGTTCGAATATCGAAGTGATGTAACATAGAAATATTCAATAGTCAGATTATTTTGCTCTGAATATAAGCATATGTAAGCAATGTAAATCCTTCAATTATTAAATTAATATTTTCAATATGTACAATTTTTATATTTAAAGTTGTAAATAAATAATGCAGGAAAAAATTAATTATTATTGTGATAAAACCGATATAACGGCATAAAATAAATCGAGATAACTGCTATAAAATTAAAATGAATATAATATGGGAATTATTTGAGTCTGGCTGATTAACCTGCGCCAAATCTTAAATTTTTTTTATATGATACAATATTATTATAATACAATTTCATATAATATAATTTTATATGTTTCGACCTTTAATATGGTCCATCTCATACTATAGGTCGAAACGTATGAAAAATTGTATTATTTAAAATTGTATTATAATTGTAAAAGGACATTTTATTGAATTTGTATTATAATTGTATCATATAAAAAATATCGACAGATTAATCAGCCAATCTCAAATAGTTCCGATATTGTATTCATATGAATTATATTCAATAGAAACAAAGAATATATTATTATAGTAAATAAAATTAATGTAAAAAGAGATTTATAGTTAATTTACTCATATATTCCATATATTCGTAGTGTTAGAGTACAAAAATATTGTATAATAGTACAAAAATCATAAAACAGATATACATATTTCCAACATTATTTGTTTAATCCGTTTCATTACATTTGCAACACATACATTCACATACATGTGAACATATATAATTACTCCAACCAACTTTTAATATAAATAATAAATACGTTAAAATATTTAGCAAAGTATCTCAAATGTTTTTTTCTTCTTATTGCTTTTATGCAACACAATTATGTAAAGATAATTAAATAAAAAGCATTACTAAGAAAAAACTTAGAAAAATTGAAAATATCTGAATTTATCAAAAGAAGCTGACAATACAGTGGTATTGTAATATGCATAAAAATTCGAAAAAATGAACAGAGCGTCATATCACTTGTTAACCTCCCGCTCTACGTACCGATTATCATTATCGCGTCAAAGACTTACTTATTAAGCTGTAGCTGCAAAATATTCGTTGTGTTATTACCAATATATGGTGCGTACATACAATAAATGACATATATAACATTAGAAAAATATAAACAACATACAAAAATACGCACATTAAATAATCACATAAAAAACAAAAAGAAAAATAGAGAAAACATTGTCTCCTTATCATTTTTTAAATAAATTTCATGGAATAAGTAAAATACAAAACTTTAAATCTTCAAATAAATATCATAAATTAGTTTTACAAAAAATCTTAATTAAAATTTATTGAAAATATATGAATATATATTATATAACAGAGATTAGTAAAAATTAAAATTAATTATAGAAAAGATAAATATTTTAAATGATATAATAAATACTTGGCTCTTTGCCCTTCTTATATTTATATTGTTTTATACATATAGAGCCTTTTCATTATTTATTTGATATAATAAAAGTACGATAAATTATTATTATATAGTTATAAAAAAATAATAAAAGTAAGTGTCAATTTCGATAAGACAATTCAATACTCGTACTTCTTTGGAAATTAGCATACACTTTCGTGATAATTTGTAACAGTGATTGTAAGTTAAAGTGTGTGTCAGGCTGAACGATTTGCCAAATATAGTCAGAATATTTATAGACTGAGATATGCCAGTGCATTAATCGGAAATATACGAGTATTTAATCGTATGTTGATTAGTATTTTATCTGTTTCGATACTTATTTTGGTAAATAATTAATGTATTTCATATATGTATGTATATGTATGTAGGTATCACTTTTTAAGTAGAAGTGTACATAAACACAATTGAATGAAAAAATATCCACTTTCAAATTAATTTTTTAGTTAATATTAATTATTAATATTAATTATTTTTTTCTAGATCAATGTAGAAATATGTATATGTGTGTATATATGTATGTGTGCGTGCGTGCGTGTGTGTGTGTACAATACACACACACATATCTACACATTACAACATTAAATTTTGCAACATATAATGTATTTTAAACAAATAAATAAATAAATAAAAAGTAATTAATTAATTAAAAAATGTCTTTTAATGCGCATTATAAATTAATTATTTAGTACGAAATTATTATGTAAAAAACTTGTCCTATTTTTAATTAAAGCTATGTTTAATTAAAGAATCACACTTAACGCCAAAGTTAAAGAAGTTAACTTTTTTTAAAGTAAATTAAGATAACAATCTTGAAAATTAAATTTAGTTAAGATGCAAGTTAATTCATAATAAAATTAATTGAATTAGAAATTAAGTTAATAAAAACAAGTAATTGAAAAGTTAAAAGTTAAATTTTTGGGCCGTACAAACTATCAAAAAAGGAAAAGAAAAAAAAATATAGCCGTTTTACATAATTTTTCGTATTTTTCCTTTCTTATCGCACATTCATTAAAGAATCTCTGATTATTTTTATTTACAACTAATAATTAATTATACAATACAAAAGACATGAGATTACTAAATTATATACTCATTATTCCCTCACATTGCTGAGAATTAACTTTAAAAAAGTTAAATTAAAAGCTAACAATTACCGATAAAAAATGTAACTAATTGTAAGTTAAATTAAAAAGCTAAGAATTCGAAATGTAACTTAAATTAAAATGTAAGAGAGTTAAATTAAAATTAATTAACTTTTTAACTTAACTTTAAACTGTTTAACTGTGAGCACTATTCAACCCTATTTAACGCATATATTTGCTGTTTTGTTTATATTAATCGTATGAATAAATAAAGAGACTAAAGAACGCTTATTACCGTATGATACAAAAAAAATTAACGTTGAATGATAATACGAAATCTGATTACTTGAAATATAGTTAAATACGCACAGATAATCGCAAGCGCGATTCCCGACAGATTCTCAATTCTCTACAGACGACGCGCTGAACACAGTGAAGACACTTTTGTGCACACGTCCGACACGTGTATACATACGTACACACATACGCTTGCTGGGCCGTTATTCGCGCGTGCGGGACGTGCGTGGCCCGCAAGGTCGCACAATGTTGCATCGCGAACTGCATTACGTGTACGCACATAGCTTGCATTGCGTACCGTTCTCTCGCACTCTCTCTTTCTACCTTTCACTCAAACCCTTCCTTTCTCCTTCCTTTTCCTCCCCCTCTCACTCCTTTTTCCTCCGTTAAATATGTTCTTCTCTCTCATTGAACCTCCTTTTCACTCCGATTTTTTGCCATCGTCCGTCTTACGTCATACTGCATTTCCGGTGCTATGCTCATTTTCTTCGCGGTTTCTTGTCCTACTTTGCGTCTTACTATTTTTGCGCTATTCTATGAACTCCGTGGATCTCCCGTGTTCAATTTTTTTAAAGGATAAATCTTTATTTTCTGAAAAATCACGTTTTATGTATAGCATGATAGTGATTAATAAGTAAAATTAAGAGTCCGTTCAACTTCGCGCTATTTGAATTTCTTTCGATTTCTTTAGATTTTGTAAAAGTCGACACGACACGTGGCAATTTTAATCGACATTATTAATGACTGAAAAATATAATACCGCGTGACAGTCGCAGCTGTTTCTCGCAACTAGACTTTAATATACTGGCCGACACGTTGCACGTATCCGTTAGCACGTGCTTGAAAGTTGGACCTCGAAAGAGAGGAAGTACCCTAGCTTAGATCTGCAAAGTTATATATCCGGTTTGAAAGTTTATTCATAGTTTTATCGTTTTCGATGATGCATGGACAAATATGTTCTACAATATGAATAAAAAAGGAAAATAATGTTAAAATGAAAATTACATACGGTAATGATACTCATACACTTACTGAGAAAAATGTCTGGTTAGATTAACTGGAATTAAAGTTGAAAATGAATCAAAATTTCCTGGTTAAATCTATTAGAATTCTAATTATGGTAATCAGCACTCATTAACTGATGTAAGAATTTTCGATTTCGCCCATTTTCAATTACATGTTTTTCTCAATGCTGAAAAAAACAGTTTGGTTATAGTTACCAAACGTTTAGTGAAATAATACCAATTAAATGTTTTTAATATAGCTATAACTAAAGATAATTTTAACTTTACAAATATTTAGTAAGTACTACCATTGATAATATCGTAAATATTTATATATAAAGGTAAAATTATATTTAGTTATATTAACCAAACATTTAATTGACATTATTTCACTAATCATTTAGTAACTATTATTTAACTCTTTTTTCAGTATATGGTGTAACAGAATCTCTTTTGTTGTTAGTTAACAATATCCAGCATATTTTCGACTCAAGTATTTAAAAAAATTTCGGTCTTACAAAATTAAAATATAATGCAAATGATAAAAATTGAGATACAAATCGCCTGCTTATTATACATATTATAACATGTACATGCATTCATAGTTGAATGTAGTCTATTCTAATATGGATTAGTTTTTTTTTATTGTGATTAAATATCAGAGAATTCGACAATCATCTCAATCATTTTATTATAAAATCATCACAGATATTTTTATATCAAGCTTTTTCAATACGAAATTGAAGGAGATCATTACTGTTTAACTTTTTTCTCTTTCTATATGATTAGAAAATTAACAGAGATCGCTGCTCGCGGTCCTCGTAAAAAGTATTAACGCATTAAAAGATTTAAAGACAATCCGGCGCGGATAAGCACACGCGCGCGGAAATACGAGGTGTCACAATACAGAAAGTTGATAGCGTATTCTCAGGCCGTGTGTAGCGTCAGCTTGATAAAGAAAGGAACTGCATGTGCCGAAAGTGACTCATCGAATTAAGAGCTGTAGGTGCAGCGAGTTCATTGACTCGCACATCGTTGATGACCGGACAGCGACGTTGATCACCTGTCGGGTTTCTTGGACGACGTATACCGATAACGACTTTTGCGATCATGGCTCTCTGCCGCCGCGTCATCTAAGCATGCATCGGTCACGATAGCGACGAAAAACTCATCGCGCCCAAAGAAGACACTGAAAGACATCCTATTTCTGCATGATTGATTTATGTTATGTAAACCGGCTGAATTTTTTTAGTAGATAAATATGTATTAAATATATTAAACATTTGTACATAGGTATGCAGATTACTTAGGCAATTATTCATCTTTCACATTATACAGAATTATTATACAGAATTATTGATCTTTTTCGTCTTCGATTCTTATTTTAATGTTTTTGATTGTTTTAAATCGAATTTAAAATATTTTGTTGCATTTCATCTACATTTAAACTAGTGATTTTTGCTTAATTGTAGTTATCAGCAAAGTCTCTCTCCCTCCTCTATTTAAAGAAATCTTCTGTTATGTAATTTAGATTACCTAAAGGAAAAATTAAATTAAAAAAAAAACACTGTCTTTCTGATACGCTTCCTTTTTAATAAAAAAATGTTTAAAAGAGATAAATAAATTATTTTAAAGAGCTCTGTTAATCTCTTCAACTCACAAAAACATCTTTATAAGTATAGAATCAAAATGCTGTTTTAAACGTGATTTATTTGATAAGAAATATAGTTACTGATGTTTCAATATAAAAGCATTGCTGCAAATACAGAATATAATTTAAAAAATACATAATTTTCACACAAAAATATATATTTGACACACGTTTTAATGAATGCCAGAACTAACGATAATAATATATAGAAAGAAATGTATCGACGTTACGATTCAATCAAAACACGATAAGACATACGCGTGAAGAAGGTTCACCTTACTTTTGATATCGCGTTATCGAGACGGTCGAACCTCTTCGATGAAAACATCATGTCCAAGGGACTTCAGCGTGTACGAATTAATCTCATGATGGAGCAGACATATACCACCATGGCAATGGTAAACGACCCACGTACTGGCCCACGTGTCTCTTCTATCGTGTCCGTAATTCAGTCATCGCTTCTAACGATAATTACTTGACGAGATCTTTCGCCGTCGCGAAATCGCAGATCTGTCGATGACATCATTACCAAGACCAGAGTTGTATATCTACCTAGCAGCCCTAACGATTGTATTACGTCTCGTACGGAAGAAATCTATTTCAATTAAGTAATAGAAAGAATGTTGTAGAGAGCTGTTATTTTCAGTGTATTCAAAATAATTTGACAACAAACATTCCATAGTTTCATAAATATCTCACGTGAGCAATAAGGTTTTATTATATAATCACCGTTCAGAATCTTACAATTAGTTAGAAGAATCCTGCAGTTTATATTTAACAGTTTATATGTATATAATTCGAAATGATTGATATTTTAACATTTTTAATTAAAGAATTGACTGTAAATATCTATAAAAACTGTCACTAAAAAAATTTCGTTTGCAGGATAAATACAAAAGACATTTGAATGGGTCATGTAACTACTTTAGCGCGTAATATGTTTAGTTGATATCAGTTTTCAGTGTCACAACCTGCGTCATTGAGATAATAAACAATTACCTGCTATTTACTGAGATAATTACCATATATTTATGAATGGTTACTTCACGTTACTTCATCGTTTCAACTTCGATTTCATTACGCGATATGTCCTTCTCATTGCGTTTTGTATAATTAAGCTACTATATCTCATATAATTGTCGCGCATCTTATTCGTAATACTGCTGTTTCGCAAGTATAGGAAAGGATTCGTTTACATTGGTACTAGTGTGACGACTTCGCGTACACGTGTGTGCATAATTAAAATAAAACACGTGCGCGAATAATTGAAAACAAAGTTATAATATGATTGCTACAGAGATAATAATGAGGAATACCAAATATACATATATTCGAAACATAGTTAACATATCGACTCACGATCGGCTCGATTGCGGTTCATACTGCTATCGATATCGCATCTGGCCATTAATCGTAATTCGGATGGTAATACGTCGCCACGATGGCTATCGATTCACAGTAAATGAGTATATTAAAGCATTCGATTCCCGCTCATGTCATGCGATAAAATATATGTTAAACGATCTTGAAAAATTGTTTCTATTATTCTATTAGTTTTCCGTCGTGATAATTATATTTCACATTCTACCTGCTTTTTTATTTTAACCAATATTTTCTGAAATGTCTCGTTATCATATATACCATATAGTGTCGCTGTGCTTAGCGCCGAGACACTACTGTGTCTCCTGATTTGTGTTACACCTTAACTGAAAGAATGTTATTATGTTAATAGACATGTGTATTTCTATTTAAAATCATTTTTAGTATGGGATGTAATTAATGCAGTATAAAATGTTAATATTAAAATTACAAAGCATTAAAAAAGATTTAATACAATTAACCCTTCATTACTTTCGTGAGATGTTCAATATACTCTGGCAATCTTATAAATTCGCTAAACGTACAAATACTATTCATACATATAATTATATTCAGCGCAAATCGTTTCACAATTAAAAAAATTGCATTATCTTTATCTAAAGGATGTATAGAATATTATCAGTTTTTATTTAATTATGAATAATCAAAAGGAGAAAGAAAGATAATAAAGAGAAATAACAGAACAATAGGATAAATAAGAGTCAAGCACTGCAGTTGGTGCGCATAAACAGAAATTTGCAGTATAGTGTTATGAATTTAAATTACAAATTTGAAATTACAACTAAGAATCCGAACATTTCGGTTCATTTTCATGCCATTCTCAACGGAAATCGTACTAGTTTAATTTTTCGATAATATACGCTCGCGTGAATTCCAATGATGAAAAATTAAGTTATTAAGAAAGGTAAAATATGTGTACAAAGCCAAGTGATCTTATATCAACCCAAATTAATCCTGCAGATAAACGACACACATGCGTCCAAAAGAGTTGAAACAAATCGAAAAGACCGTTAAATAATTAAATGGAAAACTGAGGTATAATATCACGATCAGAAACATCTCATACGAGTAATTATAAAAAAAACCACTTGAGTAATGTAGATGAGTAACATAGTAATATTAAATTAGCTAGATTACTAATGAAATAACTAATTTCCATTTCAAGCAACTTGCTTTATCCTCGCGGACAATCTCTCGGATTCTTGTTTAGAATCGATTAAAAATTTTACTACGACAGCCATAATATTAACAAAAAAGATTAAAACAATCGGCAAATGCTATTCATGCTAAACTTCCCTATCATTCTTTATGCATGGCGTGACGCGCGTGAATCTGCGCAGCTGGACGTTACGCTGCTCATGGATGTAGAAAATGCATACGTCGATTATCTTTATATAAAACGATTATCATTATCGTATCCTTTAGTTGAGTACACTGACTTTTTAAGAGTGATGATGCGCCGACAGTTCACCTCTCTGTTGCGCGCGACGCAACGATAGCTCTCGATAAACACATTGAACCATCCCGACGACAGATTAACGCCAATGAACGAGTCATTTTTTTTCCATGAAAATTGATGCGCGACAGTTTACTGCACTTTCAGCCAATGATAACGACGATAATGATTATTCATAGAAGTCAATGACAGAAAATGAGATTTCGTTCGTCCTTTAATACACAAATAAGTATTTTGAAGATGTAAATGATCTCACACGAAATGTATATAAATTTATTTCTTGCATACACACAAATCATTAACCATTACTGATTGACGCACAGTAAAGAGTTTTTGCTTATCAATATTTAAAAACGCATGCATAAATGATTAAATTTTGAATTGTGAATTTAAGTTGCCATAATATGGTTTTTCACAATACTTTTTTTAACGAAAATTTTTTTCCGAGATAAGTAAATGTTATACGCGGATAATGAAGTAATTACATAAATTTTGCTGGCATTTAGCGAAAATCGACGCAATGGCGAATATTTAATTTTTACATTAATTTAATTCTGGTCTGTGTGATGAAAAAAAGATTGATAATCAAAAATCGCTGAACGCTGCATAATTGCACGTGTCGCAAAAATTTAATATTATACAAAGCGTGAATCTGTAATCCTGTTGTAGTGAAAACCGACGAATTATGGTAGCGATTGATCGCCGGTCTGAAACTGTAAATATTAATAAGTGAAGAAGTTTCATGCACTCCACACTGGAGCGCATGTTGTAACGAAATGAACAATTATGATGCAGAATTCGTGGAGATTCTTAACCGCAAGATCGTCTTGTGACTAATGGCGGAAACTGCGACCACGAGCTGCAAATCAAAGAAACGGCATCGAACATTGCGCGATTATCGACCGCATTTTCGTTTAAACGGCCGCGCATGCACGCATTTTACATGAGTCGCGACAATATCAAAAGCTGACGTCGCATTGTGTCATGCACAGATTTGCTGACTCCTTATTTTTTAAAGTAAATATCGATCGGTCCGATTCCACTTGAGTGGCGTATCGATAAACTCAAATGGATGTTGTACCCCTCGCGTTATTAAAATGTCTAAAAATGGAAGTCACATATATGTTGCTAAGCATTTATCTTAATTTTCGGAAATACCAGATTATATTTTTCAATTAAACGCAACCGAAAGCTATTAATATCATAATCTGTGGTTTTCCGTGCAAATTCGTTTTTTCCATTTTAATAGATAATCACGAAATTTCCCAACATTCGACATAAATATTGTATTTCCACGAACTCACTTCGTCATCACAATATATGTATATCCAAAATTTAACCTGCTTAAGAAAGATATTTCAAATTAGCTGTGATAGTATCAAACTATTTCAAATTCTTAAGACGACAGATACAACAAAAACATACGTATTTCTTTCTAAATATATATATGTATAAGTTATTTCATCTATTTTGTTATCGAAAATTTACTACTAATTTAATTCATTTTAGACCATAAAATATCTTATTATTTTCTGTTAAGAAGATCTTAAAGCCGTTTTATTACCAATTCAGTAGGGCTTACGTACATACGATTTACGTGCCATTAACATATCACTACACACTACTACATCCATATCGCATATATCGTACAATTTTTTATCTAACTAATCTTTTATATTTTAGGTATTTAAACTAATTCTAAGAACACAACATTGTTCATGTAATTTTTAATGCAAGATTGTTTTATACGTACAAAGTAAAACACATATATATATATATATATATATATATATATATATATATAAAGTAAATATTATTGCAAGAAAGAAGTCGACATTAAAACCGATAAAACTATAAAAGTCGACCCGTTTGGACTACATTATCTTTTAATACTTTATATTTACGCAATTATAAAAAAATGTTTAATCTGAATATGCGTGCGTGCGTGCGTGTGTGTATATAAACAGTTAGAAAAAAAAACTTATTTATAAAATAATTGGTAAAACGCAGACGAGAATTTAAGATGCTCTTAAGAATAAAATTTAGTTCAGAATATTCCTTTTGTAATTTTACAATAAAAAAATATATTGCAATAAACATAAAAATACTGTCAATTTTTATTGCGTTACATTCATTCCTCTAAAAAAAAAATCAAAAGGCCGGAATAACCTACGAATTTAACAAGTTTTGTTTCAAATTCGTCAATTTAGAATTTACTTTTTTTTCCTATATTTCGCCAGTGTTCTTATCTAGTATCATGATGTTTGTTCAAAATATAAGTTTACTCCGATTTATCGAACAATTTTTGTTGCATACGTGAACGTACGTACATACAGATATATACGTCGTTGCCGCGCACGTGTCACGCGGTAGCTCATGAATGAACTCGGCGGTACATAAATGCTGCCGCGCCACAAGGCTATTTTTAAGCGGTGCGCAGACGATTATCAGTGATTCCTGTGCGATAGTCGAGTACTTATCGTATGTGCAGCACGCCTGACTTAGCGACGTGTGTGACTAAGAAAAAACAAAGACGGAGTCCTTCTCTCTCTTTCTCGTGACGCATTGCGGTGGAAAAAGCTCCGCATCTTATCATAAAAATAAAATTAATTTTGTATTTATTTACTGCGCGGTACATCATTTATCGGTGTAATGATTATTCTCGCTAGGTCCCCCGAGTAGAATGTGATTCCTTGGCATTCATCGATACTCGTAACGATGATTTGTCACTCAAGTACAAGATATATGCAGTATATCGATTTCATACATATTAATTATTGTATTTATAATGCAAATTAATGTTTTGTAATAAAATATCTGTAAAAAAACTTAATATATGTATAAAAGATTAGCTGCTGTAGTAAGGTACATATGGCATAGTATTTTTATTGTATTAATAGTTGGAAAAAGCAATAAATAATAAATGATAATGAACAGTTAGATAATGAATAAAATATAAATAAAAAATCTAAAATGTAAATATCTATTAAATTTTTTAAAGAATGTATCTAATTAAAGTATTCCTTCCTACTTAAATTTAACTATGTAATTAAATTAAATCTCATCGTCGTATCAAGAACTTGGCATTAACCCAAAAGTCTTCAAACCATATAGATGCTTTAATAGATTCCGGAAAAAAGATATAATCTGTGAAAATATTGTTGAATTCTTGAGGCGATAAAAACAAAATCCAATCAGATTAAGATTTCGCTGAACTGGGATTACCTAATTCATTTATAAGTTGGCCAATCATTGCATAATGATAAGCCTCGTGGCCCAAAAGCCGGTAGAACGGTGAAACTCAGTGAAACCACGACCACTCTAGTCGGCTCCGACCGGCAGGATCATGGAAATAGTCAAACCAAACGGCCAAAACGCGGTGCCATTGCGTACAATGCGACACCGTAAAAAAAAAAAAAAGAAGTAGACTGATAAAATAGCTACGACCACGCTGATCGTACTTTCACTAGATTAAGTTCGCCGCGCCGGGCCTCTTTTTCTCTCTCCCTCTCTCTTTCGGAGCCCTATATACTTCTCTTGATCAGACGAAGAGAGACGCGGGGTACCGTGACGATCTGCATCAGCGTGTATAACGCTTTTTCACACCCGTTTCTTTTTGCGTGACGCGAGTGATTCAGTGATCCATGTCGAGCCGGAGGAAGAGGACGGACAATATAAGGAAAGAGATCGAACGGCTGATTTTCCGTAACGCAAATTATTTTAAACGCACGCTACAGTTAATCATTAGTTGCAATGATTGAATTTGGGTAATGGTATGATAATGCTAGGATCAGTTAGAGCCAAAGAAACAACTTAATTTACGTCAATAAATTGTAGAAAGTAACTGTTTAGTTACCTTTAAGAAAAAAAATATGAGAACTGAATGTGTGCGGAAAAGTATAGTATGTGTTAATTTCTATACATTATTGATTTATGTCTGATATAAAAAGCGCCTTTTTCGTAAAGAAAAGAATTTATCTCGGAGAAATATTTTTATAGTACGTATGTATCTGCAGATGCCTCTAATAAAATACGATAAACGCGCGTGATCGATTTATCAGAATTTCAGCAGCTTCCGCAGTTTCATTGTTTTTATTCGCAAACTTTGCAATATCTCTGTGTTATAGCCAGTAAAATGCGATAAGATAGGATGTACGCATTTCCCTTTGTTGACTGATCATATAGACCTTTTTGCGGGGTCTTCTCTATAGTACACGTATGGGATTATCGGGCTAATGAATTAATCAGCACTGCACTTGTATGATGTTTCACCGAATTAATCTCGATACGAATGGATTTCTATACTTCAGAATCAGTAATTCGTTATAAACATATCTCATTTCTGCGAAATACGAACAACAAACGCAATTAATATGTGTCATTAATAATATGATGAATTTTTATTTTATACATTTTTTATATTTAGTATAACAACTTGTTCATGAAAAACTCATATTTTATCTCATGAAATCTTAGTTTTTACTATGATTTTCATGACGTTATATGTGTATATAGATTTGTTTATAAATCTAATAAGAGAGAGAGAGAGAGAGAGAGAGAGAAAGAGAATTAATTATTTATAAACAAATATCATTTAAATAATTTTTTTCGTAAAATTAAAATAATTGAATAATAATAAAACTACCTTCAATTTTCTAGTTGAAATTACCGAGTAACTCCGGTCGCATCTAACAGAAACTTAATTTATTAAATATTATTTACTCTGTTTAACGTAAATAAACTACATCAGTAAAAACATTATACTGTCTACAATTATGAAAAAAAAAATTAAAAATTCAAAAATACTTATGTTTCGTATTAAGAAAAAAAAACTTTTTGAAACCCTAACATTTTGCTGTATATCCCATAGTGATGGAGTATACAACTACTCATAAAAGAGAGATGGGATGTATGAAAAAAGACACATAATGTTTGTAAATGAAACACAAATTGACACAATAACTTATACTTAAAAAGTTTACAAAGCTTGCAAAGTGCGCAAATTATACATTTAATACTCTGAATCCAATTTGCGCACTTTATATGCTTTGAGTATAAATCTCGTCCGCTATAAAATGCCATATATCCCAAACAGATGGGATATACAAGACATCAAACTGAATAAGAGCTAAGCACTTGAATGTTGCTGTATACCTTCTTTACTATCTCTTTACACTTATGTATCAAATTAACATTAAATCTTTTGTATTTCTACAATAATAATTTTATGTACACGGAGAGAAGGATTTCTTAAAATTTACCCTGAAAATATAGTAATTATGGTACAATACAATAAAATTAAAAATTCTTACCATGCACTACAGTAAAATTAATCATACTTCTTTTATATTTTATTGTAGTTTTATGAATGAATGTGAGAGATTCACATAAAAATTCTTCGAAATATAATGTCCCACGATTACTATATTTTCAGGGTAAATTTTAAGATATAATTCTTTCCGTGTAGGTACGATTGATATTGTAATATATACGATTGCGTTATTCACTACATTGACAAATTGATTCAATTGACAATAATTTTATTAAGATTAATACGAAGAAGCCGAAATTATAACACGATACTAATATATTTAACATAAAGGCATATAACAGAATGATGCGTGCATGTTACTCCTATTATTTCTTCTACGGTGTAAATTCTCGAACAACGTTCGAAATACTGGACCAATATCCAAATACTGGAGTTATCCCTATAGAAGATTTAGTGTTGCTGGACGATATTGGATGCAAATATAAAAATAAGAATAAGAGAACAATTATACGGCAACAAAATAATATAAATGTGCATGGATGCAATGCAAGAATTTGATACAACTTATTTGTATCAAATTTGTATATTGCATTAACGATATTGTAAATGTCCACATAATCAAGGCTTTTACAATATCTCTTTGTTCAGTGATGAATTTTTTTTATATCAGATTGTATTTAGCGCGATAAAAAATTTAGAATGTATCAGAGCTGTGTCTGGTTACACGTATAACGCACATGAGGTATCATTTTATCTTCGTTTTCACAAAATGTTAAACGAGGATAAAATGATACACCATGCGCGTTATACATACAACGGAACGCAACTCTTATTACATTTTAATGTCATACATTTTTTTCCAATCATTTCTAGATTAAAAGAATAATCTAATATTAATAAATATTTTACAAATTACATAATTAAATTCTATATATGTACATAAATCTACGAAAGAAAAGAATAATATTAACATCTGAAATTAGGAATGCAAGGATGCAACAGATATCCGTCAATTATTCAGCATCTGCGGTCGATCCGGTGGGTTTTTTACAATTAGACCGTTCGGTTGGATACAGTTCGATTATTCGATCGGATTGTGAAAGTTGTATGTATTTTCTATGATTTGTGTGTGCATAGAAATAATTATACATATTTAAAAATTAAATTTTATGCGTATATATATATATATCTTACCGATATAAACTATATATTCTTTTATATATTAATATTTAAATATTAATTAAGTTATATATTTATATGTAATATAATTTAAGAATTAAATTGAAATGATTTTTTATGCCTTTTTAATTTCTTCGTTTTTCTCTCTCTCTCTCTCTCTCTCTCTCTCTCTCTCTCTCTCTCTCTCTTTAATATTTTTCAATATTTAAATAATTATCCCATTATCCGGCTTATCTGGTTTTACCAGATAAAATCCGGTTATCCTGTTTTATCAGATAAAGTTCAGTATCGGGTTATCCAACAAATCATTAAGTATCTGTTGCATCTCTAATAAAAACAGATGTTAACTTTTGAATTTTTTCAATATAAATAAAATATATAAAGAAGTATATAAATGAAAAAAAAAATAAAAAAATCCATAAGAAAGAATTCTAGTAAATATTCTTTATAGATAATTATTCTCTAATACTATGTGAGAAAGTCAGAATAATATATAATGTAGATTAAAATAAAATAAATTTATTGTATATCAAAAATATCAAGCGTTTTTATATATTTTTAAATATCATTTTCTCAAAAAAAAAAAAAAAGAAAAAAAAAAGAATGTTAAGTTTTTGAAGTTGAAAAGACTCGTCACTGTGCGCGCATAGTGCGTTGTGTTTAAGCGAAGCGAGGCAAAGCCAGGAAAAGTAAGAAGCTGGCAAGCGGTGGAGAAGCGTGCACTTCTGCCTCCGCCGTTATGTAACCGAACGATTCTCGGAGCCAGCAGCAGCCGAGCGACGCGCGAGAGTGAGGTCAATTTGTGCGAAGCCCATCGCGTGTACGTATATAGACAACACGGCATACACACGAACGCACGTGCACGCGCGTTCGTCCGCGCGTGTATTCGTCGAACGTTAGAAGACGAGAGTGAGCTGGAATCAGGCGTAGAACGTGAAAGTGAAGCGGCCCGATGTACACGTATGTGTACGATCATGCATGCGTGCGTGTGTGCGTGGCGTGTAACGACAAAAGTTGGCGCGCACGTGTAAATGCGAGTCATGAAAGTGTATGCGCGAACGGATCTGCGTGGAGCGAGAGCCAAGATCGATTTACACCATTCACCAAGTCGACATCACCGTTATCGAGAAAGAACGAGAAGGAAGATGCTTTATCGAGAGTACCTGACTGAAGAGTTTTGGAAATAATTTATCATAAATAAGATTATTTAAATGCCGAAGTTAAACGTCGAAGTTAAAAAAAGAAAAAACTACCGCGAGAATATCGCGCCTTAATTGTAGCGCTATTTTGCTCTGTCAGCGATGTTCTTAATTATCAAAAAATTATATCGCAAAAAAGTATTAATAACATTCCACAAGCAAATTAATACTATCTTCTCATAAGAGATAATATAAAATCACATCATTACGAATTTCTGCTACTAAAATAACCGCGATATCTTTAATTGATATTTATTAAAATTTAAACGCTTATCATTTTAAAAATATATCAAATTAAACATGTTATATTATAAAAAAAAAAAAAAGCAATTTAATTTTATTATTTAGCTATAGGAAGTACTGCTATGACAATAAATCCCATTCAACAGAACAATACCGTCGTCATTCTCAAATTACTACCGTGCGCCCCGTAAACAAGAGTATCGGGAAAAGACGCGGAAGACAAAGAAGAGACAGAGACGATGGCGGAAAGCCCAGCGAAGACGGCGGGAGACGTGGCTTCGAGGAGGAACGAGCCGCGCAGTTAGGAACGAGTAGGTGAATCGCCGCGGAGCCCCGTGTTGGTACGGCGCGGCGTGGCGCGGCGTGGCGTGGGGTTGCGCCGGTAAAGTGTGCCAAGGTGCACTTCTCGAGAAAGCCGGACCGGCCGGACCGCTACCGCGCCACCGCGCCACGCTCCGGCTATCGCCGGCCGCCACGGATTCGGTCCTATTCCATCCGTGCCGCGCTGCGCTAACGAGTGCGATTAGGGATGCCTGCGATGCCTGAATAATATACGTTTTCCTGTTTTCGAGTGTACCAAGAATTTTCAGCAAACACGCGCCGATACACAATAATTATACCTTTTGATCGTATACCTACATCGATGACGAATGATTACGTAATGTATCACATCGAGAAGAATGGCCAGTACGTTTGTAATGTATCACAACTGTGTACTTTTGTGAAAAATTACATATGTAAATAAATTGTGCAACATTGATCACTTTATCGATTCCATTTTTAATATGATTTGTTCCCTGGCTATGTATTGTTACCCCCTATCTTTCGAGGAACAGTTTTTAATTTTTATCTTGCAGTACTCTTTCGCAGTAATTCATTTGTTATCGCAATGTACGATTTTGAAGAAGAAGGTAAATAAAGCGAGCGTTTAAACACGAATATCTTTTCACATATCTTGCGACGGATGAGATATAACGGTGATGAGATATAACACGAGGCGTCTCGTAAGCGTCTTTGAAAATTTAGGCAATAAAAAGTACAGTAAAAGTGACCGGTCGGAGAATTGATTGAGACAGTTGCGATAATGAAGATAATAACATAGAATTAGTAATGAAGATAATAATAAAGTTGATTAAACGTTCTTAATAGAAACAATATATAGAAAAGTGTTATATAACGATAATAATACGATAAAAGACACAACGGCGTCTTGAATGGAACGCAGGTATGACCGTTTTAGCGTAATGCGTCAGTTAACACTTAATACGGACAATGCACGCTGCGTTTGCTTACTTACAAAATTCGCCGATGTGCATATCGCATTTTCGTGATAATTAGGAAACGCTACTCTTCTCGATACTAAATTAATTGATCGTGCGCAGATACAAACCTAAATTAATTGTTCTGTCATTATAATGTATCCGACACACTCTCTATAATTCTCAAAGATATTATTGCACGGTCACGGAGATCCAAGTAATTTAACTCCATCCCGCAATATGATCGTAAATCTTACCTATTTTAATAATTACGAGTTCCGTGCTACACAAGCAATATAAAATAGAGTTCCTCAAGTAAAAGTTAGACACCGGTTGTCATTACTAATAATGAACTTTATATACTATATTTATTTCTATCTTTTAAAAACGTACTAGACAGTACAAAGATCAAAACTGAGGCATAAGGCATCTTAAAGATGTTTTTTAGATAACTGTTGCCAAAATATCTTTTTACGTCCCGTTTTTAGATAGGTATGTCTGTACGTGTAAATTCATCTATTTTATGATTGCGTAAGATAAAATGAAAAAGCAACTGAAACAAAACAGTTATTTCATTTTGTCTATCACTCATTCCCTACATACATATAGCGAACCAATCAAAAGTCATCCATCAGTGTCCTAACTTTTACCTAAAGAATTCAAGCATAAAAGTATACCGATCGCCGCAGCTGCTGACGTAAATCTAGAATTAGTATTTCCCCACTAGATGTATCTCTACTCCTGTGTTTCTTAAGATATATAAAATATATATTAACCCGTACATGTTAATTCCAAAAACAATTATTTATAGTCATTGATTAAATTCCAAAAATGCCATGAAATACAAGAAGGCCATTGTCAATATTTTATTTACAAATCTTTAACAATTATATATACGAATATTTTTCCTTTCTATGAAATAAGAATCATAATGACAACATCGTACCGGAAACGAATTGTCAGTCACTGCGTAATGGCACGTATGATCGAACTGTAATATATCAGTCATGTAAAGACATGCTAGAGGAAAACACAGCGACTACAGATTGGAAACGGAATTCCACACAATGTCGGGTCTTTTTTTATTATGCAGAGATAGCTCACGGAACACGAGTCTAATACGTTTTATAAAATTAGAAGAGAAATATAAACATATATTTTATTTTCAATTAAAGTAGATCTTGGTGCTTAATAATATTCACATGTAAATGTTTGCAGATATATTTAATTACTTAAAAATTGCACGCTGATTCGGTTTGTCGGACTTGCAACGCCATCATAAACTCTAAAGCTAAAATATTAATATCTCAAATTAGATTGATTGTCAATTTAATAGTGATGCTAATAAGTATCTTAAAAATCTCAATATGAATATCATTAAGCACAAAAATCCGCTTACCGAAAATAGGATCTTATCAAAGGATTTTTTCTTCTATTTGATTTGTTTTTATCGATCTAATTTCTACTGATAATTGTTTCAGAATTATCTACTTATAATTAGTTCAGAAATATAATAAAAAGGACTTTAATATGACTTTTATAAAATTTTTTATGCACGACATATTAAAGTCTTTTAAACAATTTTTATTCATTGTTTATTGTTTTTATATATTATTCTGCATATAATATTCTGAACATTGAACAACGACGAACATCAGAAGAAAAGAACACAAACGTACTTCTAAAGATATAATATAATAAAAGTGATAATTTTGTTCTTTTATAAAACTGTCAACCTGTCAAGATAACTATTATCGTACAATATAACTCTCGTTTTTATTCATCTTGGGAACTTTTGATTATAAACGACGGTTTACTGCCATCGTTAGCGGCGACAAAAGAACCCGACAATACCCAGAAATGACGTAGAATACGAACATCGAGAGAAGAGCAAGACGAGAAGACAAGAGCGAAGGAAGCTGCACCAACCGCAAACTTGGAAACGAAACTTCCGTTGCAAACAAGTGCTACACAATTCATGAAATACACAATCGAGAGCTGATTTCCTTTTGCAGTCTTTTAGAATCAATTTCATATAACTATTTCCCACTACAGTTTAAGATAATATCACATTGATTCAATTCAGTTATCGGAAAATTATTGAAAGTGTAAGGGAACCTGGGGCATAATAAAACCACGAGATATAATGGGGTATAATCAATAACTTTTTAAAGAAATGCTATTATATAACGAAATATCCAATAGTAAGAGCTAGACATATCTTATCGTATTCATTTATCAGTTGTTATTATTTTAACTGATGGTTGCTAGAAATTGTTTAATGCTTTTGCTGTGCGTCCACGACTGAGTCACAGTTTCTTTGATACATTTACATAAGATAAGCAATTATTAATTTTTTTTATTACCTCAAGTATGATATATTTATGTTATTAAATACAACTTTTTCTTGTCACTTTAATAAAATATTCATGTAAATATCAATTATCTGTAAAATTTTATATTATCTAAAGTAAATTTGTGCACTTGAAGGCATAATGATGCCATATTATGGCCACAGAAGGCAATATTATGGTATTATGTACCGTTACACAAAAGATAATAGAAGTGCGATTAATGCTAATGTTGACGTATTCAAGTGTTTCTAACTTCCAAAAATTATATGCATTCGGATTATGGAACAGTGTTTGTATAGGTACCTGTATAACAAAGAATTATTAATAAAAAATTAATAATTAGAAGTGCAATAATGTATTTCTACTCATATCACGTGTTTTAAGTCACTAAGCAATGTTCAATGTTATTTTTTGAAAAATGGAAAAGTTTTGAAACTTATGTTTTTCTTATAGTAGAGATCAAACCTTACTGTGACCATTATGTCCTGAGATCTCTTATAAAGATTAATTTTATCATTGAAAAATCATAGTGTCTTTCTGGGATTTCAACCGCATCGCTGGTACTTTAGAGGAAGAAAGAAAACTACCATTTGTTGCGACAAAACGCAGACACTAAATGTGAGAAGAACTTTAAGAATTGAAATCGCGAGAATTTCCGTTCCGGTTAAACGGCTGCAAGTTCAATTCTCTGTAAATATAACAGCAGCTCGATCACCGATTTTACTTTCCTGATGTTCGAGAGGACCGGTGATAATTCTCTGTGGTGGCCTAGGCCGTCAAGTTAAACCGTTCTTTCTGCGGACATCGATAACCCCTAGACTCCTCCCTATATGTAGGTGTGTGTATAGACAGTGCGTGCACGCACACGCGTCACCTGCATACATTTGCACGCGCGCTGAATATAGATGCCAGTATTGAGGGCACTCACCCTAATAATAGAAACCGAGAAAATTTTTAGCCCTTGATGCCGGCCGGCGGCCACGTAGCTCCGTAGGGATCCGATTTGGATCTGAGGAACATATGGACGTAGGTGGCGACGTAGAAAGTTCGAATGAAAACATACCTAGTTTCCGTACGGAAATTGAAAAGAGAGATGGTAGACCGTTGCAGACACAGGGTGACACGCCAGATGTAGGTACAATTTATATATATATGGAATTGAAGACTTCAATATGTATAGTACCAACTTATTTAAGGATTCAAGCAGAACCATTAAAATGCAAAATAATTATATATATATATATCATATATATATATTTATAAGTAATTATCTTTTTAAAATATAGAAGAGTAATTACTTTCCTTTGATGAGCACCGGCAAGTTTTTGAATGACTTTTAGTCTTAGAACTTTATTGAGACTATCATTGCATTGATCTACGAAAAAGATGGCGCCATTCCAAGACGTATCAGTCACCGTTTCCGAATGATAAATAAAATTGTTTTTCCGTTTCTTATTATTACATCTAGAAAAACATTTTTAAGTGGTATACACGCCGCGGATTATTTTTATAGAATACATATCTATATATACCATTGATAAGAGAGAGATAGAGAGTTGTAACGTGTCTCATTTTATTTTGTCTTTTTTTTGATTGATAACATTTTAAATCTTTATCATTTTAAAGCGGATTGTAGTATCTAGATGCAATTACCAAGCTCTATCTTTTATTTTTAAAATTACTTCTCTCATTAAAGCATAAATTATTTCTCTAATTATTTATCTAATTATCTCAGCATGTTATCTCGATGTAATCTTTTCTTGTTATCTATTTGTATTATAATTGTTGATCTTAAGGTAAATTTTTTTCTGCAATTTAAATATATGTTATATTTTAATTTCCATTAAAAAATTTTTTTTTCTTTTTTTTCTTAAATTATAATGGCATTCATATCTACAATTTGGATTTTTTGATCGATATCCCAACTTATTCCCCCTCTCTCTCTCACTCTCTCTCTCTATACTATCTATCTATCTATCTATCTATCTCAGGATTAATATATGATATGACTTCCTTATTCTATTTTCTGTTCAGTCATTTGAAAAGTTTTGACATAATTCTTTTATTGCACTGAATATTCTAAAGACGGTTAAAAAAAAGAACCAAAATGTAAATTAAAGTGCTCCTTATTATGTTTTAATTAATTATATTATTTTCATTGCTTATTTTGTATTTATGTACATTATTGATATATTGACTAGAGGCTCCGGCAAACTCAAAGCTAATTCTTTTTCTTTTCTCTTTTCTTGTTCATTACAGATAAGAAATTTTGATATCAATTGTTTATGTGAAATGTTTAAGTATTATACAAAATCAAATTAAACAAACACTTAATATTTTCAATTCACAAGTTCAAAACACAATAGGATTAAATTTTCTTTAGAAGAAAATGATAATGATAGTATAAACTTTTTAGACGTAAAAATAAGTATAAAGGTAGAATTATTTTTGATTTATACAAAAAACCTACAAACTCAGAAAGATATTTAAATTCAAATTATCCTATTATCTCCCACAAAAAAGGAGTTATTTTATCTTTTTATTATAGACAGAATTATATTCCTTTCATCTCTATGTTTACAGATTACACGTAAATTACGTGTAATCTATAATTATTTTTATTGTATACTGAAGATAGCCAAATTTAAGACCGAAACGTCTATATTTATTATATACATTTAATTAAATTGTTATAATTATATATTAATTGCGCTAACAAAATTTAATATTGTAGCATATGCTTCTTTTCTTATTGTATAAAATAAATTAAAAAATTATATTATAGATTGAATTATTTGTTTATTTTGTATTTTAATAATTCTGTCTGAATCATTAAATAAATTAGATATGTACTTACATCTAATATATTTGATGATTCGGACATCATATCTTATCAACTTTTTCTAATGTAAGTGCTAAGAATGATATAAATTTTAGATTTTGTGACCATTAAGCCAGACCTGTCAAAGTACTTATCCATTGACAAATATATCGTAGAGCGAAGAAAATTCTAAAAATATCACGATTATCTTTTTTTTGACAAATTGTAATTTTTTTATTATATTACATAAAATTTTTCACTTATTGTGTGCCTCCAAACAATTTTAAACTATTATATTATTTTTAGGATAAATATGTAATAACTGCTTGTTAATTCGATGTTGCCAATGTACAAACTTCCGTATAACTCCAATTGATAGCGATCGCAATTTGCAAAATATATATTAAATGTTGTAAAAAATGATAAATAGAATAGAATAATTAGAGTTTGATATTTTAACATTACAACAGGTCTAAATTAACCCAATACGATATATGATAGAGCAAGAGATAATATTGATTTAATAAATTTCAAGACAATATTGCTTTTCCAAGATCAATATTCAAGAATATCAAAAATATCGAATATCAAACTGACTAAATACATAGGAAATAGATAACATCTAATAAAAGATACCTATAAAATAATTTTAATTAGGTTTTGTGACTAATTTATACGTGAATAAATATATGTTTTCACTCATATATGGAGTGTTATTATTTTATATTATATAATCTGTATTGTTATTGAAAACAATGAAATAAAATTATTACAATTTTATTATAACATAATATAATTTATTATATAATTTTATAGATACGTTTAATATCCTGCGTTTTACTTTTGAGCTCTTGTATTTCAACTTGGTGATCTAGTCTTAAACTGCATGTTAAGGCTTTCACATATAAAATTCCGTAAGAACGTAAAACATAAGCATCAACAGCATAAGGAAATCAACCAATCCTAATCGTGTATTTAACCCTTCCAGAATTGCTTACGTTTTACGTTCTTACGGAATTTTATGTGTGATTGGTTTTAAGGGCTGCCTCACATACCTTCCGTAACAATAAATAAGTCATATTGTAAGATTTAGCCAATCAGTATTAAGAGTTCAAAAGAAATCTCGAATGTGATTGGCTTATTTTTACGGTATGTCTTATGATTAATGTTACGGAAGATGTGTGCAGCAGCCCTTACCCTAACATGAAGTACAACCAGCGACCTCTAAAAGCAGTCCTAGTTGGCAATACTTATGCGCGTGCTCCAGTCCACCGTCCATGCTGTCTTCTTACAATTAATTGCGTTCAGCAGAACGTTTATTTTGCAACTGTTGGAAGATTTCTTTGCACTAATTGAATTATACTTTTAGATCTAAAGATATGATCTTATGTCTTTCAGTTTTTGAACATGGTCGGAGACACTACCGTGTCTCCTGATTTCAGCAGATAATCATAAAATTGTTACAAAATTGTTGTGTTCCGCTGAATGCAGTTAGATTTTTTTAAATTAAAAAATTTGTAATAAAAGAATTCAATATTTTCGAGAATATTGAAATCAAGACAAGATTTAATTTCGATCATCATAACGAGATTAAGACAAGAGTTAATTTTTCAATATTTTTACAAGACAAGATAATATTTTGAAAAATATCGTTTTTTCTCGTCTTTGTGCATCACTAGATACGCAAGATACATTGCTCATCCAAATAATGTATACAACAATGCAATTTTTTCGTTTAAAGAATTAATAACGGATTTAACACATAATGATATCACATTACATATACAATATTGAATACAATAACTTTTAATATTATTAAAGTATGATAATTTGATTGTTAATTCTCAGTTTCAAATTCATTTTCATCAAATTCATTCGCAATTGAAAATGGAAAATAACTGCACAAAATAATTGAAAATAATTGTTGCACTAGATCTCACACACACATATTTTTTACTGCTACTAGTTAAAAGATTATATAATGACCAAAAAATGATTCGTTAAATAGTGTTAACTCTTAATACTGCCCAGCCAGAAATGATAATGGTATCGACTTCAATTCGAAAATCAATTTGATAATTTTGACGTCGATTCCATTATCATTTCTGGCTGGGTGATATCAAAGATTTTATTGAATGACATTAATTGATTGAAAAATATTTTGTCTTATATCGTCTATATCATGAATAATATTCTGAGGATATTCTGAGAACATAAATGGGCGAAAGTAGGAATATTCTAGTATATCATAATATGTATGGAATATATCCTACGTATATTAGACACGACGTTTTTAGAATATTTTCAGAATATTCTCAGGTCATCATGTGTTATCTGGGTAAGCTCATTCTACAATTGCGTGAGCGTAGTTGTAACTGGTTGTAGTTGTAAGAATTGATCAATCACAGTCGAATATAAGAAGAATATTCTACCGTGATTAGTCAATTTTTGTAACTACAACCACTTACAATTATGCAATTTTAAAATAGATTTTAAACGCGTATTTACTAAAGTAGAAGTTTATATATAGTAGACCAGTATTGAATCCTGGCGAAATACCGATTCTGAATCGAAAAATTAGTTTCCTGTTTTACTGAACTAGTATTTAAAAAACAATGATGTGGTACTATAGTTCAATACGTGGATCAGTACTGAACATTATTGACAGTTATTATCAATACATTTTCGGTATTGTGTCTATACTGAAATTATCCAAAACTAATATGTCAGATATCAGTATTAACAATACATCATTATATTTGCAATATCGTGTCTGTATTTAGTACAATAACTTTGTACTGTAATAGTCAGAGGGTTGGCAAGTAATGCGGTACTTGTAATGTCATTACCGTTACAAATTATTTTTTTTAGTAACGAATGAGTCATGACGTTACATTTTCTTTTGACAATGAGTTATGTTCATGGCCATGCAATTACATTTTTGGTATAATGATAACGATTTTACTAGTTACTTTTATCATTACTTTATTTCTAGTCACGTAAAAGTTTTTAATCATAACTAGAGTGTATATATACGTTTATCAGGCTTTGAGCTTTATTTCTCTACTAAAAGATAGAATTCTGACATCTTTTTACATTTACCGCAAACATTTGCATATAATAGCATTTTTTTATTGGTAGAACTAGCGCACATTCGTACAGTTTAAAGCCATCCCAGCCAGAAATGATAATAGAATTGAAACGTCAGAATTGACGTCGATTCAACATCAAAATTATCAAATTGACGTCATATCAACGTCGATTTAATGTCGAAATCATAAAATTAACATCGAATCGACGTCGATGATATTATCATTTCTAGCTGGGATACACAAATTGACGTAAGCATGTACGTATGTTTAACAAAAATATAGAAATACACAAGTTAAACCACGAAATGCTCAATATAAATTTTATTATGCTATTTAATAAAATATACTTTAGGCTATTTAATAAAATATACTTTATTTTATCGAAATATCTTATTTTTACTTTTTACATTTGTAATTCAAATTAGAATAGTATACAACGGCTTTAATGTGTATTGAGTACACAAGTTCTGCCAACAAAAAACCTTACAACATTCTATTAATGTCAAGAAACAAAAGTAACGAAAAAAAACTTGTTACATTTTGACATGGTAACAGTAACGAGTTATTTTTATGAGGTAACGTTGCCAAGCAAGTACTATATTATAAGTCTTGGCCCATTGCTATCATTCCAATATTCTTTTGGTATCATACACTGAAAAAAAGTCTAGTTATAGCTATCAAATATCGAGTGAAATAGCTTCAACTAAATGTTAAAGTAATATAACTAATCATAATTTTACCTTTACAAATAATAAGTATTACCAAACGATATTACTGACGGTAATACTTACTAGATATTTATAAAGATAAAATTATGTTTAGTATATTATATTACCGTAACATTTAGTTCTAAGTATTTCACTCGAAATATGATAGATATAACTAAAGCTTTTCTAGTGTATCTGTATTGACAGATAAAAATTGATACTGGATCAATATCTCATCAGTAGTTATAATTCTTACTAGAAATAATATAGACACTGTTTATTTTCAAACAAGTACGTACAATGTGATAAGATATAGAACACATTCAAACAGGGATGCGCTATCAGCTCTTTCTATCTTTGTTTTACGTCTAATGAACGATAAGAATATAGATAGAATTAACACTCACACAATACGAGTCTTTCAAGAAAAAATATAATCATTCAAGAGAAAATAACTTTCAATTAAAGATAATGTCACTATTAAATCATATAGAGATTTATTCTATATAGTAAATTTATTAATGTAAGTTTATTAATGGTATAAATTTACTACTCCGGAATGTTACATCCAAAATACTTGTTTACTATATTTACCATATCAATTAACTTTTCATTTCAGGACGTAGTGACGAATCAACGGGGAGACATAATTCGCGCTAGCGCTAATTGTAAGGTGATCGCATGGCCGTTTAATTGGGATACGAGCCACGCGCGCTTGGGCCAAGAGACCTCGTCGTCTATTCATAGTCGTACTAGAACTAGATTTGAGGGTGCCGCTGACTTTGATCCGAAGCCTCGTTCCGGCTCGTATAAATGCGGCTATCATTCCTTTTTGTTACGGCTCTGTCAACGGAGACATGTCTCACCTGTAAGCCAATCTGCCGAGCAATTATACGCTCATAGATCATTTACGCTCATATATTATTTCTTATGCAGATCCTCATAAATATCAGAACTCAAAATAATTTCAATTGATAACTCAAACAAAATTTATTAAGTATAAATAACATTTTTTCATACCATAATATATTAACATGGGGCTACTACACATTATTGTAATTTAATAAAGATATGCACTTTTAAAAATTATTAAAATATTACAAGTGCGTTATGTGCATTAAAAATGATAAAAATATGACGTAAAAATGTAATGATTTAATTTAGAAATTTTATAATTTAATTTCTAATACGTTTTAAACTTAAAATTTTTAGATTCAAAATTTTAAATTTTAGAATATTAAAACATTAGAAACTTAATTTTTAATTTATATAATTAAATTTTTTTAATTATTATACAAAATAAAAAATTTTCTAAATTTAAATTCTGTAATTCTAAAATAAAAAAGCTTGAAATTTTTTATAATTTTAGTACGTAAACTATTAAAATTAAAAATTCTATAAGTTTTTTAGAACTGTATATAAATTTAAAGAAAGACTTATATACATTATAGTATATAAGTTTAAGTATAGTATAAAAGTTTATATAACTTTTGCTTCCTTCAATTCTTCAATAAATCTATAATTTTTTCAAATTATTATGTACATTTTTTTTCTAAAGTTTACTTT
Organism: Cyphomyrmex costatus; assembly: GCF_001594065.2. NCBI lineage: Eukaryota > Metazoa > Arthropoda > Insecta > Hymenoptera > Formicidae > Cyphomyrmex > Cyphomyrmex costatus. Next base: position 459,644 of record NW_017275477.1, on the reverse strand, counting down.
TGTAGTTCGAATATACCTACTGCTAAAAATATTCTTTCACACTTGATTCTTGGATAAACTACAAAAATGAACATATAACTAAATAGAATGAGATTTTGTAATTCGCTGGCTTTATAAAAAAAATTCTAACGATCTTTACGTTGTTTCTGTGGCGAGTGCCGATTACGACGCGATACGATCTCTCCAAACGACAATGGTCGACCGTGCAGAGCCTGAATGACTAGTTTTTAAAACAGGCCGAGCACACAACGAGAGAGCTGTGCGTTAGCCCTTTCATCGGCCGATCGGCGAGTGCACGAGAGAGTAAATGAGCCAGCTATAATTCACTTTCTCGTCCTTGATCGTCCCAGCGAGGCACAAAAGCGTTCCACAAGTTCCGGCTGCCGACAAACATGGATTTCGTGAATCAAGAGTACACGATCATGGACGTATCGGATCGACAATGATCAAACGGACAGCGTGACTAAAGTACATTATGCCTTTGAGATTATTATATGATATGATAACAATGCTTCGGAAACGTCTTTGATCGATAATCAAGCTTCATGAAATGCGGATGTAAAAACGAGAAAATAATTGTTGGCGGAAGTAGTATATACAAAAATTAAAATATGATACATACAGAAAGTAAATTTTTGCTACGTTTTAATTTAATTATAACGCTCCAATTCGTTGATTATATAATTTCAATAACTGATGTTTTTATTAACTCCAAAAGACTTTTACTTTAATAAAAATGTTGAGATAAGCGTATACGAAAAGTTAAATTATAAAATTGCTCGATTAATCGAGAAATCTACTGCTATGATTTGACTATTCGTCTTATGGCTTTTATAATTGGCATTCCTACAAAGAGATTCTGCCAAGTCTTATTAGAGATCTCTTAAATCTTCCCACTGTGAGTCACAGGTTTTGCTTTTATAGAATCATGCAAAACAAATAAAAAAATATTGCTTTTAATTATTTTACTTTCTTAATAACTCTTAATAAAATTTAAATAAATAATGTTTAAAAAATTATAAATAATTATAAAAAAAAATTTGGACAGAGATAAAGAAAATGATGTAATTTTTCAAAATTATTTAATAATACTTATATTAATCTTTTAAGACAAATCGAGATTAGATAATGAGAAAATTTTGATAAATATAATGTTACTAAGAAAGAAAATAATAAGTATAATTACGAAATACAAGGGACTGACACTGCTTTCCCCGAATTCTACTTTCGTAAAACAAATAATCTCCGGAAGTTGGAATCATGATATTTTATAACTTACAATTAGTATAAGTAATATCAAGAGAGGTACAAAAAATTAAAAATTAATTTGTGAATATCAATATTGCTGACTAAACAAATATTTTATATAAATACTTTTTATATAAATCATCATATATAGAAAGTTGAGAATGATTGTGAATTTTTCGTAGAAAGTATTTCTGTACACTTGTATCTGGGATTGGGGAAACCATCTGTGCACAGCTAGAGGCTCGAAAAGAACTCTGCACATGACGACACAAACCCTGGACGAGCCGAAATTGTCGCTCGCGCGCTAAATTTACTCACGATTGCCTGGAGGCATTTTGAGGGTCGATCAAGGGATGCCATTCAAGTATTTTCAATTAAGTCACGCCAACAAGTGAAACCCTTGCGATAAGTCAATTGTTATCGATATCCGAAGCTGCTTGAAGCTGCATACGGAAATGAAGCTTTATACAATACCGTGAACGCTAGAAATTAGAAGAAACCTAGCGCGCTCGACGACCGAGTGATGAGGAAAAATATATCGCTGAAAGAAAACAATTTTTTTTCATTAGCACGTTAATTTGACGAAACAACCTATAAATTATTTATTGTAATATTTATTGCTTATTAATGTTATACAGATAATTGAAGAATTGCATGTGTGATATTTTAATATATATACATATATATATAATAATATAAATTAATAGAAGACTCAACAAGTATAAAACAAATAAGTTGAAAATAAGAGAAAAGAGCCAAATAGTTTTCTTAAAAATTATAAATATAATGAATTCAAATCATAATACATTAAAATCGAACAGAGTAAAATTCGCAAGTAAAATTCGCAAACAGAGTAAAATTAGTAGGTAAAATTCATATATATATATATATATATATATACATTTTCATAAGAAAGAAAAAAGATAGAAAAACAAGAGAGAGGGGACGAATGAATAGCAAAGAACAAAATATTTGACAGAAAAAAAGAAAATAGATAAGAAGAAGGTAACTAAGAAAATATAAAGAAGAGATAAGAATGAGAAAAGGATAGAAAAAAAAGAGAAAAAGAATGTGAAATCATCATACGGGAAGAGTAAATAAAATATTACGTCCTATAGGTAAACGAAAGAAAGGCGAGCAAACCAATGGAAGAAGCACGCGTGATCGAGCGTGCGACGCATTTCCATAATTTCTAATTAGTAATCAGTCGGTAGCTGCGCTCCTGCTTCACCTTCACCTCATCAACGTCGCGCCGCACCGTGCGGTGCCAGCCGGGGAAAGAGAACTAACTCGCCTAAGGTACGCGGGTACGAAAACATGTATGTGTACATGCGTAACCTGCGTGCGTGTAATGCGTCATGTAGGCACGTATCGGCACGACGACGACGACGACGACGACGGTGGCGAGTAAGGCGCACACGCGTGTGTGGGTGAACACGACGGTGGCGGCACAGGCCATGCCTGACCAGTGTGCCACTTTCACTGGCTCGTATTTAGGTCATCGCATCCACCTCGCCTTCCTCTCTTGTCGCTCTTCTGGAGGGGTTGTTGGAAAGGATCCGCTCCGCACGGTTGCCGCGCCGCCGCCGCAGCTGCTCGTGAGCCATAGTTCGTGGAACGCGCTTCCCTCCGAAGTACGGAGGATGGATCGTCCTCCGCTGCGTGAATCCGCGCCTTCCCGGATTACACTCCCACCTGTTGCTCCACGCCGCGTATTTACACACATTAGAAAGAATAGTCTGGAGAAAAGCAACCCTCGAATATATATACGCGTGGATTAAATTTAAATCCCAACTTTTCAGCTTTTTTTTTATTCTTTATTTACATGCGACATCTTCGCAAAGTTAATAATTCTTTTGCTTTTGATGGATTTTCCGATCATGCAGTCTGATGTAAAATAAAGAGAATAATCTGAAAATTACTCTTTGTAAGTTGTAATGATTATTCTAAATCTCTTCTTGGATTCTCTAAATCTACTAAATATTAATTATAGGCTTAAACTCAAATCTCAGCTTATGGATTTTTTATTTTTTGTCTTTATTCACATACATATAATACTCTTGGTAGAAATGTATGCAGTTTTCTTAGACATCCATGCATCCAATTACTATCTAGTATTATTCAGAATTGGGAAGTAACGCGTTATTTGTAATGTTGTTATTGTTATTACTTTTTTTATAACGTTATGTTTTCTATCTGTTACGTCGATACATTTTTGCAGTAACAAATTCAGCCGTTACTTTAATCATTTATTATCTTTGTATCTATTCAATATTTCACATTATTTTATTGCACTCTTAGTAATGACAGTAATATTTAAAAATAATGTTTAATAAAAATTTTTAATTAAATTTGCGTTTGTAAATTACAATCAAAATTCTAAAAGGTAAATATATATATTAAAAAAACATATTTATTTTTGTGAAGTAACGTACTGTGCTTCGATATTGTCTATTTTTATAATAATATTGCATAGAGAAAATGGACAAGAACTTGATAAAGTTTTATTCACATCGGTATTTCTGATAAAATATGTGCAATTTGTGTATAGACACCACCTGCTCAGTTATTATCTAGTATATCAATAGATTATTAGTTAAAATACTGTCTAATCTATTTAGTGTCCCCCCTATTTCTATTTAGTAAATAAATTCAGATTTTTTGCGCATTTTTTCACAGTAAAAGCGTTTAAAGTTGCAGATAAAGCGTTACATCTAAATTAGAATTCTAGGTAGTTTCTCAGTTACTAGATAAAGTTAATTTCGTGTTAATATAATATAATTATATCCAATAACTGTCCAAAAAGTACAAGAAATTTTTATCAAGGATCTTCGCAAGCCTAAATAATTATCCTTGTTATATAACAGTTTGTATAAAACAAAGAAAAATAAAAATCTGAATAATTCCTGTTCATAATTTTATGATTATTCATTAAATATTATTTTTTCTTTGATTTTCTGAATTTAGTAAATATATATTAGTTATAGAATTGACATTCCAGCTTATGGACTTTCCATTAATTTGTCTATATTTATATGTGCTATCTTTACATGACTAATAATTGTCTTTACTTTCAATTGTTTCGATCATATAGCAGTCTGAGGTAAAAAAATATCTGAAGAGATTATTCTTCATAATTTAATAATTATTTATTAAATCTATTCTTCAGTTCACTCTCTCTAGATTTATTGAATATTATAGAAAAAAAATTGCCAATGGTTATTCATAAGAACTATGATTGTTGTAATTTTGTGATTTAGACGTTTGCTAGCGACACAATTCGAATAAGTGAAAGAAGTTAAATACGCAATGCATTTGAATACTCAACTTCGAATGAAGAATGCCACTAAATGCACGTTCGCTTCTCATTTGAAAGACCGTGCTTAAATTATCGTCAATTATGTAGTTACTTTGCATTATAATGCTGTCTGATATCCGACAGTGTGTATGCTCGATTTGTTGATTCCGAGATGCTTTTCTTCGCTGCTAATTCACTTATGCAAAAGTCGATCGATATGTATACGTCGCGCACACGGACGCGGTAAAAGCGCACGAACGCAATAATAACGCAATTGCGGCGTAATCGCGCATTATTATTAGCGCTCAGTGGCTCCGTTGAAAAGAAAGAGACGACATAAATCTTTAATGATCGTGATTGGAGGCACTTTTAAACCTTGCTCGCGTAGACACTATTAGAGCCAGATCGCGAAAGGACGACTATAAATCTTGACTAGAACATAATTGCCATAAAGCGAACGCAGCGATGCATATATACATATATGCATTTATAAAAATAGATAGCTGTTTATTATAACTTTACTGTAAGGAATTGCGTGCGATTTCATCGTAGGTTTAATTCTTCCATAGCCCTGGATAATACATGTATTTTGCTTGCTCTAACATCCACATTCGAATAAGTAAAGTCCATATTTCCTTCGAGCAGTTATGCAATTCGCTTCACGCGGCCTATCTCTTCTTTTACGTAGGCTGCATCACTCACACCGCACATTTAATGCTAAATATGCGGTGATCTCTATCTGATGCACGTCGTACCATTACATCACAACGATATCGTAGTTTTTATATTGAAAAATAAAGGATACGTTGAATATTAATACCCGCGTTCAAGTTTACATTACCATGATCTTGTCTGTACCACAAACTTGAATTGAGTTTATCGTTTTATAAAAATAAATGCATCAGTTCATAATTTACTCATTTCTCATAACTCAAAACTTCAATCAGCTATACAATCAGCTTCAGTCAGCTTAATCTCCCCAAATAAATTGCGATTAAGTCAACAAAATAAACAGGCAGGTAAACTTCGTGACTCCAAAGGGGAAACCGACCTCGAAGAAAATTTCTCCGTAATCGAGCCGACAATCTCCCCGCTCCCTCCATTCACGCCTCATTGCCAATATATCAACGCATTCATTACCCAGAAAAGCCGTGGGCCACCGATGGACTTTGCAGCCGGTGCACGATGAGGCCGTAAGAAACGCAGACTCGTGCCGAGCCTTTTGCGAATTCCCAGGAGACGTTCCAAGTATTATTACACCGAAATCAAGAGTGTACGAATTAAGATATCAATCGCTAGATAATACATCAAACGTTCTCTGATATAATATCAATTAAATATTACTTCTATAGTACTTTTCAATTTGAAGAACGTTTCAAAGATAACGAAGAAGAAAATATTACCAACGAGAAGTTTTATATTGAACTATTTTAAATAAACGATAATCCCATCTGTGCGTATATTCTTAAGGTGTGTACCATAACTGATTTTATTGATTCTAGTTAATTTATCGTGTGGCATAAACTAGTTTTCTCCATGTAACGAACGATGCCTGTACGCCGGGTGTGTTACTTTCGGTAATAATCCGTCGAGAGTATCGAAATACCTCCAGGTATTTTCGACTGGTAGACGGGTGAAAGTATCGATACCCTGTTAAATTTAAGCATCCCTACTAAAGTCATGATACTATTACTCGACGTCCTCTCCACTACGGCTCGATGGTGCAGGCAGCGCAGAATCATGTGGTTCTCCTATTTACCCAGTTCCCCTCGCTCGCTCGCGCGCACGAACGTACCTTGGTTATGTAACCAAGTGAAAGTGGCACAAGCACCGCCGTCGAGCAGGCACCGGCGACTCGCAAACAGCCGCACCATCCATCGTGGTACTACTACTACGATTACTACTACGATGCCACCTCCGGCACCCATCCGAGCGGCCCGGTCGACCAAAGATACAATCCCGCTTCACGATCGACGGTGTATCCTATCATCCTAGAGATTGCGTCGATAAAATCTACCCCGCCTATTTCCTCGTCAAGATACTCTTTCGCGTGTGTTTTGCGATTCGGTTTACCATTTTGCCTTTGGCCTAAAATGCAATTGCCCGACGCTGCACTTTATATTTGCATGAACATCGCGTCCAATCACCGTCTTGCGACTGTGTACAACGTGTTTCAGTTCAATTAAAAAATATGTAGCTATGATATCACAGATATAGCAATACGTTATGGATTAGTGTCAATGTCGATTAAAACTAAAATCGCCGTACTTAACGCAATGCACGTCCTACTGCGCAGATCGCTATAAATATACTTCTAACTTATGATTAAATCAGGCAATTCTTTTTAATAAATCATCCGTTTCTTGCACAAAGATAAAAAAAATGAGAAAGAGAAAAATGTATTGTGTATGATAGATTAGTATATTCGTGGATAGAATGCTTAAATAGGAATGATGCAATACCAGTTATTATAGAAAACTAAAGGCATTAATATCATGTCACAATTTAATGTTTATAATGTCCTGTCTGTTTTGCTTATTTCCTTATTTACAAATCTATGTTATAACCAAAGTGACTTTCGCGTTGCTAATATTATTTCTCACAATCACGTCCTTAAAACTTATTTTGATAATATGTCTTCATTCCGATGTCAATCCATTTCATTCAATCGAAAAAGAGATTGTCGATTATATCAAAACCTATATTCATTCAACGTACTCTACTCTCTAACTCTACCTCTCCTGATCAATTCAATAAATCTGTATCACATTGTCTGATGAAAAATTAAACCGTTAATTTCTAATAATTGCATGATTACTATAAAATAATATAAAAATTATTTTAAAATATTTTTATAAAAACATTTCGAATACTGTTGCATCGACAATTATTAAATCACATGGTTGCCTAAATAAAATCCATAACGTCAAATTCGCAATATAATTGAAAAAAGTCGAATAAAATTTGCAAAAATAACATAAAATTGTGTAAATATAAGAACTGTCTGCATTTTATTTGTAAAAACTCCAATCGCACAATTACGACGTAGATCGTCGAGGATTGACCGCAACCCGCGGTTACTTCGGCAATTTCTCCCCAAAGGCCGGCCGACCACTGCGCCGCGAGTATGAGCGAGTCTCTCTTTGCATTCTCGGTCGAAGTGGAAAAACATTTCGTGGTCGTGCGTATAGTCGACTTCCAGTGTAAACAGACAGTGGCGTAATAGGTTTCTCAGCTGGTCTAGCTCGAGCGATTATCGAGGTGGATGTATCGGCCGTTACCGCGCTGAACCTGCGAGAGCTAGCGAAAGGAATTCGTTGTTTTGTCGCGAGAATGTAGGAAAAAAAGAAAGCTGATCGGGCGATTGTGTGTGTGGTTATGTATTTCCACCGAATATTAAATGACCTATTTCTATACTTTGTACACGAATAATAACTAATGTTATTAAACAATTTTTGAAGAATTAACTTGATATAATTGATAAGAAAATATAATTAAAAATATGCATAATCTCAATAAATCAAAATAATTTATATAATAATAATAACACTGATAACAGCAATATAATAATAAAAATTGTATTGAATGTAAATAATAAAGACATATGTATAATAAACACGATAAAGATATTAATTGCAGACAAAAGACTAGACTGTAGCTAAATACTGATTTGATTTCTAATCTACATAATATACTGATAACTTTGTAAGAAAAATATGTAACCCATAAACTAAGAACATGTTATCTCATTGCTTTAATAAATTGCTTTATTAAAGTACGACTATCATTAATATTAATATTTTTTCTTGAATTAAGGGATATAAATAAAGAGCAAATGAACTCTTTAACTGTTCTCTGTTCATCTATGTATCTAGGTCCATATATACGGATTCATTTCTTATTTTTATATTCTTCTTAAATCAGATAGAATTTTACTTCCACTTTCCTCAAGTGATTATTATACTGCTATTTTTAAAACCATGTATGTATCAATATATAATATATGTGTAAATGTACACGAGTGTTCGCGATATGTTGAGCTGTGTTCTCTAAGCTCAAATAATTGCGAAAATCAATTGTCCTCACGGATTCCAATTAATTAAAATTCAATTATTGATTAAATTATATTGCAGAGGTATCTCGTTTTAAAACAATAAAACTCTATAAAATTATTACTACAGATTTTAAATATCGATGTTCAATTGATCGCATGACATTGAACATTTGCGCGAATGCAAGAAAGAAGCAGGGAGTGCTCGATCAAACGATCCGCGAGATTATAAATATCGAGATCCAGTGTGCAGATTTCTACTATCTATCTATCGGATATTTCCTCTAGAAACGAGAGAACATATTTCAGAAGTCGCACGTCAGATAAGTCGAGCATAATCGCACCGTGGAACCGGTTGCGTTAACGGTGCTGTAATAATAATGTGCAAAGCGTACGCACGCACAGCGGCAAAGGTCGCTTGTATTAGATACAAATGGTAAGAATAATGTCATTGAGGCGCAATTTACGTACATTACAGTAATCAATAAAACTTATCCAATTATCTAAATCCGAATAATCAACATGCACCATTTGCTTTCAATTTAAAAAATTATAAATAACCGTTACTGTCAGAAGGAAAACTTTCATTAATCCTCCATAGCTAATTCAAAATCTGTAACACTGATGTTGGACCTGTAAGACCCATATAACTTATATTGACTAATTGTCAATTAATTAATTTCCTTCCCAGGAATCAAAATATAATTCATATAAAAAAATAAATTTTTAGTTTAACAATAATAATATTTACAGATATAACACAAAGAATATGGTTACGATATATTGAATGGATTCAATATGTTGACCTGCTGTCAATTTCGGAGAGTTAAACTCCCTCACTGACATTACTGATTACCTTTATGTTTGACTTCGATTAAAATTATTTTTACAGTACTCAAAAATTCATAGTAAAGCGATTATCTTTTCCAACCAAAGACTGCAGTTACATTTATCCCATCAGAAACGATTCGATTTAAGAGAAAGATCGGAAATATGTATTTCATCTATCCGTTCGCTATCTTTCTCTAAAAGAGATACCTATATAATAATGCAGCGAGTCATACAACCTATTTACCGACACCATGCTGCACCACACCGCGACATTCCGCCAGCTCACGAACTCCGGTTATATAACGACTTAATTACTGTGCCCTATTTTCGTGAGGCATTGTCTCGATGGGGCACTTACTTTCGAACCTCGCGCCGCGCCGTCGAGCGAAGCGCTTAGGAGTTTAGGAGCGATTGCAGCCGCACGACCGCACTCTCGACGGCCACGTTGCGTAACGTTCCCTTGCGCATTTCGTTTTTCTCTTCTTGCCTTTTTTCCTCGACTTACCGTTAACCAAAGTAATCGGAAATGCAGAGACCCTAGGCTCTCCCCGTTACAAAATGTTGCGCGAACTGTTTCCTACTGGAATTCGTACGATAAATGCGGTCGTAGTTTCCGACGCGTCAACATCTTTTCCGGAAAGATTAGTCTAATATATTTCCTGATCGATTATAATCGTTGTGAATTTTATTTATGAAAACTTTCGAAAATCCACGAACGAAGACTTTCGTTTAAACAAGGTAAGCTTAATGAATATTGGTTATTTAAATCGTATCTTATCAATCTTTTTTTCATTATTGAACATAAAATGTCTATAATAATAATATAAAATAAATAAATGTAAAATAAAACAATAAAAAATATAAATTAAAAAATTAAATGCGCGATAGCATATTTATGTTAAGTATGTTAAGCATGAATTATATGTTATACATATTTTTTACTTTTATTAATATGTATAGATTTTCACAACTATATATATAAGTGTGTATTTATTATCGATTTCATTCGCAAATTTATCATTTTTAACAAAAGTGCACTTTTAGAAAGCGATAGGTGATGTAAAAGACTGTGTTGCTCTAAATTCTTTTACTATTACAAAAAGGCTTATAATATATTGATTACTTTTTTATTTAAATGTTAAATATAGTCAAAGCTCGAGAGCGTAATCAACAGTTCTCTAAAAAAAACCGAGTATATTGAAAATTAAACTTATTTTAAAAGTACATTGCATTATTAAAATGCATTTAGTTACAGCGAATGCTGTAATCACCATTATCATTAATTAGCTTGTTATCAAGAGACACGCTTTCTACAAGATTTTCGGTTAAAGTTTTGGATAAAAATCTTTAAACCTTCTGAATGTGCTAAAAATAACGACTTTAAAATAAATATTCGTATTTCTCAAAGCTTCATATTCATGATTGATCAGATATTTTTAATCAAATTTGTATCCGGAGACTGGGAAGGTCAATTCATCAATCGATATCATTTTTACATGTGTGAAAATTTTTTAAAAAACATGTTTCGTGCGGAAAACATGGTGACAAGCTATAATTAATGATAATGGTGATTAAATGCCATGTATTTTAGTAAATGTAATATATTTTAAAAATATAAACTTTATTTTTAATATACTCGATTTCTTGCAGAGAACTACTAACTACACTTTTATGCCACTGAATGTATAATAATTAGTTTAAATATCATATAATTTTTAATAATAACTTACGCGTAAATTAATGCTAAACAAAAAAGATTGTAATTAATGTAATTTTAACTTTCTCTCACATCAGTAAGTCGTAAAGTTTGCATGTAATTATATGGTGGAAAAAAAATTAATTCAATAAAAAACTTATTTAATTAAAAAGCAATCCTTTTCCTGAACTAAAAATTGTTGAAAATATACATACATTTTAAAAGAAATTTATAACACTGTGTGTAACAGTTATACTTATTGCAAAATTTCTAGTTATCCATAATCTAATCAGATTTGAAAAATATAAAAAGTATAAACACTGTGTGTTACATTTTATTCTATTATTTAGGATTTAAATCTACGATTCATGGATTACATCACTGATAATATTTTTATAAATCAAACAAGTCCATCGACTCGCATGCAAAGTTAATGACTTGTTTATCCATGTTGCTGACACCGACATAAAAAATATATAAATCGCCAATATTGTTGGACAATAACAACAGAGACTTCCAGGAAGATACTTGCGAGATCTACGAAGCTCTGTGTGGCTATGCACGAACAGACAGGATGTATCATGGTCGACGATTATAAATAGAGATACCCGTCACATCCTGCGAGAATCTGCCTGCGCATCTCCTCCCCGGGAAAGCCGGGCGTGGGTGATTATCGTTGATTCATCCTGTGTGATTTACAAAACGGCGGAGTATTCCTGCGCGGAAGGAAGGCGGTCACCGTATCCTGATTCACTTCCAGGACAACGTGCGGTTTACTTCCGAGTAATACCTACTGCCGTTCTCTTACCGTTGTAACTATGACTGCGTAATCGCAATCTTTCTGCTCCGTCGTTTCCTCTCGCTGCGTCATTATCGTGCGACGTCGGGATGATTAACGATGTCATCGACGAAGCGTTCATTTGACCGTTTAATCCAACACTTTCCTGTACAATCTACATCGTACGAGAGGTCAATGACGTTCAAAACATTAACGGATGTGATGCAGATAATTTTAATCCGAAATAAAGATAATTTATATCGAATGAACACAGTGAATGCTAAAAAAATTGTTGCAAACTTTAAAAGATTAACGTGATGTCGGTTACTTTTGTACAATTAATTTCGGTCATAATTCACGTTTATATAAAATTGTTGCATTATGTTTACTAATTTTCAATTTTCATTACAAAAATACGGTGATTACCAAAATTTTCCGGCTAATGAATAATTTTATTGCATTATTCAAATCAAGATTTAGTGTGTACAAGTATTTAATATATCTTAGCATTTAAAATATCATGTCTTTGTTAATTACAATAAGAATTTTATTAACTTATATAAATTAAAAAGCAGATTATTGACAAAGATTATTGTAAAATTATACCAAAAACTTTTGTCAGTCATTGTGGATGTATGTGTGTATGTCAATCTGTTTTTCAATTTTTAAGTTTTATATATATATATATATATGTATATTGTACATATATATGATATATGAAATAACGGAATTTTTTATTATAAATTAAAGAACTGCATAACTAATCCGAGTTCGTTTTATTCCAATATTGAATCGTATAATACTTTCTCCGAAGAACACTAGATTTTTAACTATTCTTTATTGCCGTTACTTTACTACAGTATAATTAAAGCAATCGCGTTATACGAAGACGATAGTCAAGCGCAACTTAGCTTAGTCGCAAACAACATGCGTTTTAATTTGTACGCATTGGTATTTCAAGCCGCCACAGGTTTACGATTGAGAGAGAGCGTATCCACTCGCCGATCGCCGCCTTTCGCAGAGAGGGATAATGTTTAATTGAGTGCACTTCACCGTGATTAACATGAATATTGACCGGGATCGCACGGACTCTCGCGTTTGAGCGCGTATACAGCTCGGTAATTACGGAATTGCTCAACATGCCAACATGCCACTGCTCCGGAGCTCGATTTACCGTTTTGTCCGTTGCTCGGCGAATCAGTCATTTCAGAGACGACATAATTTCCGAGATTAGAAGTAGACTGTAATAAAAAGTATTTCAAAACCGATTTTTCTTAAACCTGGGACTATAAGACGTATAACAGTCTTCTTAAAGGAATGCTAAAATCGTATTTTTGTAAAAGGCTTTTGTTTGTCTTATACTTTTTCATAAATTTGGAAACCATTTTCAGAATTAAAGTATACACATAAGTGTGTATTAGTCTGATTTATTCCAAGAATAAACAAATTTTTTAATCAAGATCTTCACTAATTCAATATGGCTGTCAAGTATCTAGTGACAAAAAAGAGCTTTGCAATCTGTACTTATACGAAATTGGAGTCTCATTCAGACTAATAGAATACATAGAAACAACGTCTAATTATTACAATTAGACTTATTATTAGTTTAATTCAGTTTGAAAATCCTTTACAAAAATTCATGCATATGAGTGCATTCTTGTAGGCATCGGATTTAACAGCCGCTGCGCATCGGATCTGTCGACTGCGCAACTGATTTGAAGTTGCGCTTGCATATACACAAAGCGCAGTAATTTAAAATCCGCAAATCCGCATTTAATTAGCTACGTATCCACAGTGCATCTATTGCTAAAAGAAAAAAAAACCTGCGCTGCAGTCGACTGTGCAATCGTGAAAAAAAAGAACGAATTACTGCAAGAACTACTGTATCCGATGCCTAAAAGAATGCAGCCTATATGTGCATGCAATATGCTATTGATGTAGTAGTATGAAGTAATGTTGCTATCATTGTATATAAATCGCGTATAAATCCCATTAAATCGATAAAACAGCGATCGCATTTCCCCAGAATTCGATCTTTAGTTTAGATGTTTAAAATTAACAACTTTGATACTTTGCGGCACAAATTAATCACTAAAAATATTACAAAAATAATAAAGCTTTTATATAGGACGTTACATCTCAACAACCGTCAACACCACTTGTTTGATATATTTAGCTTTAATTAATATTTGAATTAATATTTATGTTAATGTCTAAGAATACTAATTGATGCTTGTTGCAAGTACCGTTAACGCATAGTTTCAAATTATGGTATGATATAAGATTATTTTATTCAGATGAAGTCGAAGGGCACTATATGCTAATTATCTTATCGCACTCTACATTTCTGCTATCCTGACATAAATCACAGCAACTATGTGACTCAGCTATACGCGGTTGGATAATGCATTCTATACTTTTTAAAAATAAATTATTACTCATGATTTTTATTAATAATCGCCTTGAAAGGTCACCCCTTTACCACCCTGTTATAATAATGAATTGTAACGACTTACTTTTACCTTATACTTTTAAATCAAAATAAAGTGGTTGGGAGTCGTCCTTCAATTTGATATCGACATGAGAAATATAAATATAGATACATAACAATGATTTATTCATAGAAGATCAATTAAAATGATTCTAATCAAAAAGTAAGATATAGTTAACAAAATACATACATAGTATATATTATAATAACATAATCCGTCATGTGAGAATTAAAAACATCCACCGCAATGCGGACCGAGACTCGCTCCTTTCGCATACACTATCGCTTGCGAGGAATCGCCTGGAGGTCGAGGCCCAGAGAATGAACAGACGTACCGAAAGCGAAAATCGATTATTCGACGATCGGGGAAAGAAAAATGGAAATCTGATGACCGATGACTAAGCGCGAGGAACGCAGTTGCGATCGATGCGCGATGGTCGACCAGTCCTTGCTCTCTGGAAGTTAGGCGAATCGCCGAAGTAAGCTGTTATTTAACGATTTTAGTGAAACGTTCGCATTATACAATCGGCCTAGATCCCGGAGTCACGGAACGTCACGGATCGTGAACGCTGCCAAGCCAGTCGCGACGATTGCCTTCACCGCGGAGAGCAGACACCCCGTTTCGTCCTTTGCCCCGCCACGCCATCTGATCTCATGTCAGCGTGTATCTGCGAACGCGCGAGTTAACACGTGCAAGGAGCTTTTCTACATAAAACAAGATTCATTTTCACTCAGAAATTATCTCATTTACTTATATATGAAGCATAAGTTTTATACTTATACTTTATTTATTCCTTAAAGGCAGAAATATTTTAATGTGTATCTATGTCGCTTACAAAAGAATTACGAAAACTAAGTGAAGATGGAAGTAACTAAATTAATCCTTTTTTATGTGATACTTTTAAATTAATTCAGATATTTTGAGATTATATTGATGTTTGTAACCATCGCTTTCATTCTTCTTTGTTTTCACATTATTAATTAATTATTTTATTATTATCACGCACAAATATAATTATGTAATATATGCTTTTAATCATTATGAGTTCTTTCAATTTCTTTGTTACACAAGCGACAAAACTGTCTCGATTCCAGTCTCCGTTTCGCACGGCGTCTTCTATATATACATTATATATTCATGCACATGCACACATACAACTAGTTATACAATGCTGTATATCCCCATTCATTTCCATCTTCCAAGTCGTATATCCATGGAAAGAAACGTCGTTGATCCCACGGCAGAAAGACGAAGCCGCACGACTCGACAGTAAAAAGTATTTGGAAAGTGACATGATGTAGTCACTTCCGGCCCTTAAAAGTTCTTCTGGGTCGACTTATCTCTGAAGACATCATTTTTTTTTATTTTAAAACGCATTTCTCGGAATTGAATTGGAAGTACGTACACCTATATGTGCACTAAAATAATTTCAAAGTGTGTTCATGAAAATTTTCAAAGAAAACTTAAAATCCTTAAACACACTCATATATTCAAGTCTTTTACATAATTAAGTACAATTTCATAAAATTGACTAGTCTATAAGACTAATTTAACAAATACTGAAGATTGGATTCTCTTTTTCACAATTTTTTCAATAAATCTCTTTATAATTAATTTAAGAATATATTAAAATGTTAATGATAATAAATAAATAATAAATTTGTGTGATTAAAAATGCTTTTGAGACTTCAAAATTTAATCACCTACATTGTACTCAAGTTACATCATAATGCGGTCTTATTATCCTCCGTGATACTATCGGTAGCAGCAATGATGAACATCACGAACGAGCTTTCTTTTTCAGCGATTTCCTTCTCCCTGCTATAGCGATCACGCGAACGATCGACTCGCAATTTTTTTTTTTCATTCTTTCCAAATCACAATATCCGAACGGTCGCCTGTCGAGATGTATCCGGTTTCCGCGAAACGGACGCGAGCTGCTCTGGCGACCTATTTACTCGAAATTCCCCGCTGCTGCTTCTTCTATTAAGAGAGGAAGAGAGAGAAAGAGAACCAGAACCGGGTTCGTAGGTAGATATTACGCAATGTCTAAGCGATATCGAAAGCGTCCACCTCGTCGAAGACGTCTTTGATGATGTGCGAGTGGAGTGACTACGAAAGGGAGAGTGGGGTCGACATACTTTCTAATTTTTCAATTTTCATGTTTTCAACGATTACGAACAAAAAACGGATAGAATACAAAAACACCACATGGAAAGTGGTCCGACCACCATATTTTTTTAACAGAAACCTTAACATTTATCAATACCTATATTTTTCATAGCATCCAATAAAACTATTGCCAGTCTTTGCAAACTTGTGTTCACAAAATCCACTGATAGATTTTTTTTCTTTAATACGTTAAAATAATTAAATAAAAAATGATACGCTCATGTAATGTCAATAAACAAACTTGCGAAGAAATAGATTGACAGACAGCTATTGTAGAAAGGTTAAATGATGGAAAATTTTTATATTTTATCGCTTGTTTTTTAAGTATGTCTCGAAATAAATTCTTGTTAAACGTCTGCTATATCATAGGAAGGATTGTACACATTGCATAACTCATGCTTAGCAAATAACAGCGCGATACAATGTGACAGTTTGCTCTACCGGCAAGAATATAGTGCTTTAAGTGATCGCCTTTTATTTGCACTCGGTAGACCTGGTGACACACTTAAGCCGACGCATGATTCTCCGCGGAAAACCCATACCGCGGGGAAAGTGACAAGACGATGAAACCGGCGACCCGTTATCGATTGTAACGAATCGACGTTACGTCGCCGATGATGATGTCCACGCGACGCGCGAGCTTGAGACCGGTACCACATTTTAGTATACGTGGTGTGATATTTAAATTTCGTGCGTAGGACGAATTTTAACACTACGTAGAACGGTCGAAGTCCTATATTGAAATTTGTTTTAGCTGTTGAAGCGCTGTCAGAAAACCGAGCCTATTTACTGGAACGCACGATCGATCGTTACTCACTGGTGACGATAATAATACACACACAAGTGATTTACATTTTACTACCATATATGACAAAGATGTAAAAAAATCTATAAGATCTATTAAAACTCTCTATTATATTGAATTTTTCTTCAAACTCTTTCATAAAAATTATTATTTTAAAAGGAACAATCAAATCAACAAACAATAAAAAGTTACTTGTTATTTTAGTCTTATTAGCATCTTCCCAATAATACTGAATAACATGACGTATTAATCTCAAGCAGATAGATGGCACTCTACACATATTTTAAATACCCTATTTTGGATAAGGAAAATAAAAAGAATCGTTCAAAAATTTCAAAGTGAAATACTGTAAAAATAATAATATATAAATAATGTAAATTTAACTCTACAATTATACTATTAAAAATATAATTATATAAAAATAAAATTTGTTTGGGATGTTCTGGAGCATCTAACTTACTTAAAGATTAATCTAGATTTCATCTTTTCCTTATTTAATGAAACGTCAATGAGGATCATTTTTTACATACTTCTTCGATTACGTTACTTTTGTAGAAATCTCACGAATTCGGAAGATGCAACTCCCAATTTCTGTATCACAATACGTAAATTTAAGAAGCAGTTCTGTGCATCTCACAAGATAAGCATTATCGTTTGATGCGTGTCAGTGGGTCTTCATGGTGTTACATCAGCCACCGGAGGATTCGCTTCCGTTTGCCTCAACGACTGTTGCGCTCGTCAGGAATGCCGGCCATCGAGTTCGCCTGTTACGTGAAACGCTCCGGCACACTTCTCCCTCGCTCCTCTTATCTTTACTTATCTAACATCTTTGCCAACATTACGGAAGTTACCTAGATTGCTTTAATAAAATGAGATATAATGGCTAGACATATATCTTTCGTTATGAGTTCAGGTTACTAATGTCGGCTCTGTTAGATAAATGAAACAGTAAAAACGCGATACATGTATATATTTGTTTTTTTTAAATCAGAATCTTAATATTATAATATTAATATCTGCAGCTTTATCTTGTGTCTTATGTTTTTATTTTGTGTCTTAGCTTTCTCTTATGTCTTTAACTACAATCCTATATATTTTTTCTTATCCATCTCTGCATGAATTTATAGATATCATGCATTTCATTATTATATATAAGTATTTACAAGTTTGAAAAGAAGACATATTGAAAATTTTATGAGAGAAATTTCAGTAGCTTCACTTTCTTTATCATTAATTCTGAAATCTTAAAAACCTTAAGAAAGATTTTGTTCTCTAAGAGTTTTCGGTCGCTCAATTCGATTTTATTGACCTTAAAATTTTGTAATTCAAATTTCAAAAAAATAATTTGATTATGTGACTAAAATTCAAAATTTTAAAAGATTCTTAATATTATCAAGTTTGAATATGTAGTTGAAAATGTTTAATTTTAATTTTAAAACGACAGTATCCTCGATAAAAAAATAATCCACAAGAAGCTCATAATCAAAGTTTGAAAGTCAATTTAGTAATTAGTATTAGCTGTTTTTGTAGTGTTGTTGAATTTCAAATAAAACTGGAAGCTTCATGCTACTTCGCAATTAAAAATCAATTCTTTATAATTTTATGATAATCAAACTATTTTTTTTTACATTCTGTTTATCATATTGAATCTGTACCTAATGAATTTTTTATTTTTGACCTTAGATTCAAATAAAGCATTATTAAATTATCCCATAATTAAGTTTCATAAAAATAGAGCAAACAGTTTACAAAATAAGAGGAAGTGATCCAAATAAAATCGTCGGTTCACATATGCAAATTAAAAATCAAAATTCGATCAATCAAAAATTTTAATTTTAATTTTGTTCCGATTGGCTGAATTTTAAATCCTCAATTCACAGCGACACGGGCAATAGAGTTCTTGCATTCTTAGATCGTAATTTGTTAGCAGGAATATTATTGCAGATGAGAGGGAAGAATTTGAAATACAGAAAAAAGCTAAATGATGTCTAATGAGCTTCGTGACAATTAAACATGGTAAAGAGTACCTACTTGCCCGCTCGCGTACAAAGTTTCACTTTCCTTCTCGTTGACTCGCTTCCGCTGGCTATTTTTGTACCTCACGTATCTTTACTCGCGCGATTCCCCTATACATTGTCGCGATATATGACTGTCTCCTGTGGTGAAAGTTCAAATTTTCGAGGGTCATGTGTCGAGACCAACTTTCGTGGGCCGCGTCACGAAAAAGAACTCTCACGTGGCCTCATAGATCACATGAACGTCCAGCGATCTAGCGGTCTGATGAACTGTCACCATAAACCGGCAATCTATTTATGCGAAAATAGCAAGTACGCGTGGGACACACGCGGGAACAGATCGAGTTGTTGGTACAAGCAACAGGTGGTCGAGAAATCAGGTTTTCCATTGATGGCGCTACTAGAAGTTGCTACTGGATACGATATATTCAAAGAGAGAGAGGCAAAAGTGTTCTGTTTATAAAATCCATTAAATCGGAAATAGATTAATAAAAAATTTAAAGAAAAAAAATTCCTCTCACACACAACTATATATGTACTTCCCTAATTTAAATTTTTATTAAAATTGCAGAACAAAAAAGGTCATACTTCCTAATATTGCCTAAATCTTAGTTAATATCATGCATTTTTGAGATTATAAAAGATCAACGTTTATTTGCCACAAAAAATCGCTACTTAAATGAAGATTCTGATAAAAGTGGTTAAACTTATAGCTTTTCACATGTGCATTCGAAATGTATCGAATTTTGATAAGGCTAGATTATGGAAAAACAGTTCGACCACTGTGAAACTTCGGTCATTTCTACGCCACGCGTATTCACCAATGGCCGGGGCGATCGAGGCTGCAGTTTAGAACTTTAAAAAGGTGATACAAACGAGGACGCATATTCGGCGACGAAGTTGGCTCTTTTAAAAACGAAAGTCTCGAGCTCCTCGCGTATTCCAGGCTCGTGTCGGGCCACGACGGTTTCACCGAACACTCGCTACGTGTGCTATGTCTAGCACAGACGACCATGAGAGCCTGAAATTCGAGAGGCGAAACAAGGCGTGAGAACGATAGATGGAACGGCGAAGGCAAAAGAAACGAGTTAGGACGGCACAGGAAAACGTTAGATAACAATATTGCGATAACCGCGACATAGGTCAATGAATCAAATCAACAAGACTATATTTATACCCCGTGGAAAGAATACATTCGTTAATTCTGACTTCGCGTGACATAAAATTTATGATAAAGTTTATAATAATTAATTAATTCGCGTTAATTTTCAGAATTCGACAAATGTGTTACAGAAACAGGTAATTGGCAAGTTTGACCAAAAAAATTACAGCAGATGACTCAGGTATAAGGAATGTTGCTATTAGGTAACTATGCGAATTCCAACCTTGGAGCAATACGAACAACTGCGTAGCTTTCTTCCAAAGTTTTTTCATCTCGATCGCATTTTCATAAGGATTTTTCCATTCCTGCTTTGCCTGATTTAGCTTGATGCATTATTTCATATTGTTTAATTTTTTTTTAGCTAAAACAATTTTTTACATTATAATTTAACTCGATCCGAGGTTGATCCAAACTGATCATAAGTGATGAACGAGTAGTAGTGCGCATTGCCATCCTCCACCATGGTGGTGATGTATATACAACAACGTCGTCGACGAACACTAGACCCGGCCAACTTCCCGATGGCCGCGGAGCGTGGCGTCGAACACTGAAAAAGTGAAACTCAGCTCGCTGCGCGTGTAACCTAGAAACGGGGAAGTGGTGCTCAACTCTGCGGGCACCCGTACGTACGGCGCGCGACGCGATCGACGTCGACGCGACGACGACGCAATAGATCGACGCGTATATGTCTTATCGCGACCGTATTTTCTCGCGCCACGACCTAACCTGGCATAACTCGGACCGGTGGAGAAAAAAAAGATGCAGGTATCGCGCGCACGCGACCTGCCACCGTACCGGATAACGCGCACTTTGGGATAAACATGATGCGGATGTAAGCCGAAGAATTTAACAACTTTTACATATGACAAACCTACGTTTCAGTACCTTTAATCCTTCGATGCCATATTAAAGGTTTTCTCATACAACACATATCGGATATAATTTTACACAATATCCACAACAGGATATTGTGTAAAAATATATTGCATAAAAATGAACATAATAAATTTTCTTCAATCGAAACGCCTTATACATTACAAGGAATATAACGGTAACAAGCAAATGAATGTATCTTTATTAATAAGAAAGTTATATAAAATAAAAGAAACAGATGGATATACCATGCTCACTCAATAACACCGAAGGGCTAAAAAAAATAAAAACTTTAGGAAAGATTTATAGATTTCTAATGATTTTGCTAAAGATGAGAAAATGAGCGTCACAAAATAGTGTCCTGAAAACTTATGGCCCATAGAAAGATAACTGCCTTGAGGTTCGTTCAAAAGTAGTGGTACGACTGAAATAAATCAGAAGAATATATACTTTCTCCGAAATTAGAGACAACCAGTTATCCCGGTTGGCCAGCTAAGAATTAGTCGGATTCTCACGTAACCTCCTATCATTAACGAAACACGATAACTCGTCCGCATAGACAGTCAAAGACCATGCCACAATCCCCGGGGCCAGGCATGCCGCTTCGCGCCTGCGGGGGAAGAGAAAAAAGGGCCAACGTATATTTTGTTATAGCATCAAAGTCTAACGGGACCGCTCGGAGATAATCAAAGAAGCGTTGCGAGATGCGGCGCGGTGAGGAGGCAAGGGCTGGTACCGGTTGAGAATCGCTTCTGTGCCCGCGGTTTAGCTAGGCGAGCATAATGCGAGAGCGTATGTATACATATATAGGAACGCACGTGCATGTGTACATATGCATGTACAAGCGCTCAGGATAGGACAGGACAGCGACAGGATGGAGTACTTAGTCAGTGAAAGTGGCGAGTAGCGCGCCGAGTAGTCGGGCTCCGGGCGACTGCAGCACTAAAGGATCAAGGCCGGCCGCTTAGGCGACGACTACGGAACGCACGATAATAAGACGTTCGCGTTCTCCATACCGTTTTCTACCGCCATCGCTGCCGATATCGGCCCACGGAAGCTGAAAGCCACTGACTGTTGGCTGCCGCTCGGAGATACAGGAGATCGGGCCCGGAGATACATGAACGGATCGCGAGTCGCGAAGCGTGGCTTCGAGCACCTCTGGCAAGTTTCAGACGGATGAACGCGTCGCGACTCACGGAGCCGTTTGCGTAATTCCTTGCTTGAATGATGAAGCACTCGGCCCAATCTCAGTCGAGCAATGAAAGTCGAGAACGGGGGAACCAAGTTTGCACCGGAGCTCGGAGTAAAAATTGCTTTCAGGAGACTCGTAAAAAATGCTAGGAGAGAAGAAATAGAAAAATTCCAGAATGCAAATTAGTGTTAATAAAATTGCTTTTTGCTTAGACGCTTTTACTTTCTACTTGGATGCGAATCTCCAATTCCACGTCTATTACAACATGAAATTAGCTCAACTAAAGTATTAAAACTGGTTTCTACTCCAACACACTGCGTTAGAAAAATAAAAAATGCTGCTACTTTATCACGTCTCCCTAAGATCAATACACTTTGATCTTATCTAAATCTTTTCCTAATTTTATTATTTTCCTATAATTTTTATATTATCTACATCTAGGTATACAAGCGTTTATTATTCTTTACCGTTTTATCAAATCTTCCTTCGTTTGTAAGCACGCGATCGTCCGAGAGGATGTACCGCTAGTCTATGTCGCAACAAAGATGACGGTAAAGCAGCCCGCAGCTCGTGCGCCTATAAGTGCGTTCAGAAACGACACTCCGCTCCGCGGGAGACCGCCGCTTGTCGTAAATCTCACGTGCATCGACTGTTCGCGACCAATTCCATTTTACTGCGATTGCACTTCGACAGAGAGTCCGCTTTCAAAGACGAAGGCTGTTTAAGAGATTAAGGACTCTCGTGGAACACGCGGCGTGAAATGCTCGCGAGGGATTAACCCTCGCACTCCCGAGAGTCAATAGGTAATAGACGTCCACACTCATGAATTACTGCATTATTATTTCCACAGATATTGTTGCTCGCTCGTTAGACAATGCGTTCTGCAATATTCTTATATTTCTTATGCGCAATGTAAATCACCTGAACAGAAATCAACTTGTGAACTTATTAGAAGCTAAGCCTCCGAGTTAGAAATAAACGCTAGCAGCTCATGGCTAATTTAAAACAAGTTTTAATGTAATAAAATTTGTATTTAAAATTTAAATATATATAATGCTTCAATTTATAAGTTATAGTAAAATTTAATGAAACTACAGAAATGAAATATCGATATTAATAATATATTGATATTTTTTGTAAGTATCTTACACAATATTATATTTAATTAATTTTGTTGGGCCCCCATTAAACACATAATATGTATTATATCTCTTATGTAATAATGTTTTTATATTGTATTATTCATCTAAATGGATGTTAATCGTATGCGAAACTGTCGTCGTGCACAAAGCATTCGTAGGTGGCTATTCGCGCAGCAGTCCCTACGATCACCTTTAAAAAATATCGATCTTGCTCGTGGTCTCAAGTCACGATCAAATGATCGTCCTGATTGGGGAGACCTTCTTCTCGCCCCCGTTCCACACCTAAGGACGCCCACGTTGTGTTCTCTCGCGTGTATCTATACATACGCGCACGCACTCACGTACGCACGACACATTCACGTTCGGCGTGAGAATTTAGCGTTGCACGCACCACTCCTTGATTTCCTACGCATTTTACTATTTCCATTGGCGATTGGAATACGACGCGATACGCTTGACAAGCACCGTGACCGGCGACTTTTCTGATGAAAAGCTTCTCGATATAATACGTGTATATTCAAACATATGCATCATTATATTTAATAAGATCATTATATTTTTAGAAAATATTCATCATGGTATTTTTAGTATAACTAGAACACAACAGGCGTGCGCTTCCACTTAAGTTAAACTTTATTAAGAAAAAGTATTTAATTTAATTTGAAGAATATAAGTTTATATAATTATAATTTTTAATTTTTAACTAAATATAAAAAAGAAACAATGAATCGAGTAAAAACAATATTATTCTAATAGAAACATTTTTTTACTTAATTTTTTGTTTACAGAATGAACATATACATTCTTGCACATTTTTACATACGTATGCATCAGTGTTGTGCAGTACCTGAGTACTGTAATTATGTAGATACAAATTTACATACTAAGAATTGTACCGAGGTACACATTTTTTTCTGGTACCTATACTTAGGTACTTTTTAGTTCTGGTTGATACCTTTCTGCACTAAAACAATTTTGTAATTATCGAAAGTTAATATTACGTTTTGAGATCATGTTTAGAAGTCAATTTCAAATTAACACCGATATTTAGGAGTCATTATATTTTATCAAGTATTACATACAGAGTTTTCCATATATTTCGATTTTTTTATTTCAACTTTATTTGATTTAACATTAAAAATCGTTATCTAATTGTATTGATAATAAACATTTCAATCTAAAAAAAATTTAGGTCGAAATGTTTCTTTATTATTATATGTTATTATTCTAATGAAATGTTAAAAATAAAAATATCTGTACTTTTAAGAAACATTTAAGATATATTTAAAGTACATGTAGTTAGGTATTTTATTTTTCTAGTATGTGTACCCTTCCTTCTGTATCTGTACCTAGATACTGAAAATAGAGTACCTTGCACAACACTGGTTATGCATAGGTATATATTGTAATGACATTTTCTAGTTGGTCTAATTGTGAATTAATTTTTAAATTATTGGAACGTAACTGATAGCCATTTCAAAATAAAGAATGAAGATTCTATTAACTTAATGTTAATGTAATAATTTTTTCTCAAGTGTAATTATTATAATGATAATTTTCAATTTCTGTAAAAATAAAATGTAAGAAACTTTGTTAATGCATCCAACAATTTCATACATAAAACAGATTATCGATTGCATATCTGTTGTCATTTATTCGAATTCTGATAACAGTTATCATGTAATGGAGTAAATAAGAAATACTCTTGTACATTGAACCTTCGCGTTGCTGGAGATATTCATCAAATCAGTAGTCATTCATCATAATGTAGAACGCGCGACGCATAATATTAAACAGCCGTTTTATTTATGTTTTTCTTCTTGAATGAATGAAGGCTAAATACATTCACTCTAACAAAGCCGAAGGCTATCGACTTGCAAACTGAAGAATAGACAGTAATATAAGTGTCAATTGACGCGTGCACAGAACGTTTACACAAATAGAATTCATTTTGAATAAGACCATGTAATTTCTACGTAAACTATATAAACTGTACAAATGAAAATATAATGAGAGATAATTTACTATATCAACACATAACAAATAAAAATGGTTAGATCTTTTTGGAGAAAAAGTAAGAAAATTGACGATAAGGCATCTTTTCAAATTCTACCTCATTTTATATTTTTATTTTTTCTTGTATGAATCACGTCATGATAGCACACATTCATGATATAACAGTTAACTTAAGGGATTATAGGGTCAAAGTCTTTGCGTGGAGCACACGTGACACGTATATTACTATAATGCAGTCCATCCATTGGTAGCACGTTGCGTAAAAGAATTCAAAGCATATACAGTGCCGCGCACATGCGCATCGGTACTTACATCTCATACATTCGTGCACTTGTACATTTGTTCGTGTTCGAACGAATGGTAGCGACCGCGCCAAAGGTCACGATCAGAGCGCGCTTTTTCTCTCCGAAGTCGCCAAGGCCGTCACTGCTGTCTGTCGCGATCTCTCGTAGGAGGAATGATCGTACATGACCTATGCGAAAAGATGGCGTCCGGGACGCAAGGATCGCGAAGAAGCCTCGATCCAAGATACGATCATTAAGCAACCCCCGGCAACATTCCAGCGGAAATGCGTATAAAACAATGATTTCTGCTCTCCATCTCTTCGTAACCTTTTCTATTATTAAAAAATTATATTGTCCGTAATTATTAACAATAAATTCATTTCTATTCTTTGAGAATAAAACTTCGATAATATTCAATTAAATCCATCTTTGCTAAAAGCAAATTGATCCTTCATGATTTTGTCGGCGACAGAAAAGTTTAATATTAACTCAATTTATCTCAATCAATTTATCCAATTTCGAATAATAACCCAAATTGAGTGAAGATAAGAAGTTGCTCAATTTTTTCTTCTCTCATTACTTCACGCGGATGTTCGATTTACATCATTCGCCTTTCTCTCGCTGCGGATGATTCATCGCTAATCGTCGGGAGTGAACTGAGAACGCGAGTTCGCCTTTACTCACAGCAGGAGAGAGAGACGCCGACGGTAATCGGAGGGCACCGGACACGGGTGGACTGACTGGCGCGGAAACAGAGCGGTATTCACAAACGAGTACGTATAAGTTTGTTTTGCTCGCGTATGTGGGTTGGGTTAGACCTAACAGCTGTTTCGCGAAGCCCTGACCTTGCCTTGCTCACGGCGACGTGTGTACGTACGACCTACGCCGAACGAACAAGCCAGCCAATCAACCGCAGTCAGTTAGTCAATCAGCTAGTCAGTCAGTCAGTTAGTCAGTCGGACTAAGGCAGTTGGGCGAACGGCTTTTCGCAATCGACGTCACTGACCTACGGGGCTTACGATTTACTAGTGAGACAAAAGCTCCGCGATCCGACTTGCATCTCGCTAACGCAATCAACGCGACGGCGCCAACCGACGCGAATTACGTGATCACGTTCATTCAATAAACATATTCGAAAGAAGCGTTATTCATCCCTTATGTAAATTAAGCCAGTTGAAGTTATTTGGTTTTCTGTTGAATAAATTTAATATCTACGTTATTTATAATTTAACTAGGAAAGAATTTCATAAAAATACAAATATGTATATATATATATATATATATGAAAAATTAACACAAATTGCTATCAGTATATTCTTAATCTTTTTATGATAAAGTAAATCTTGAAGATATCTAGAAAAAAATTAGATTCGACCCGCACGCTCGCGCGATGCTATTTTATTCATTTTTCATCTAATCAATGTATAATAATAAAATGGAGATAAAAAGAAATAAATTTTATATTATATATTATATACTATATATACATATATATATCTCAAGAAATTTGTTCCTTTGTAACACCACAAAGGCACTGTAAAATAGAAGTAAAAGTCCGGCCACTCAACGTGATTGTTTTCATTGGTCAATCCTAAACCTCAAAATGGCAGTATCAATCAAAGTGTAACACACAATCAAAGAAGATTCCACATTAACACACTATACACCACATTTACGCCAGATTCATATACATACAGCCATTTTGCTTGGCCTCTATATTATAAGCGGGACTCTAGATAAAGTCAAAAATCTTATCCACACAGAATCCCCCAAAAGAAGATTAATTTGTTCATAACTTGACAACTATATGAATAGATTTGCACTTATTGTATTATTCCCCATAAATTTGATATATCGTGCCTGATAGAAACATGAGTTTAATATCAAAATAAGAGAAACACAATGATAGGCGGAATGATTGCACTTATACGAGTCATTGTTAGGCTACAGTCTCTGTCTGACTTGAGTGGTGAAATCAAGACGAGTGATTTCATTTAAATTCACTCTGCGTATTGGGATCAAGTTGCAGTGTAGGCGATGCGATTATAGACGCAAACCGAGCGCTACGCTAGAGCAGCATCTAGAGAGGCGCCACGTTTGTGCAAATATACACTCAAATGCGTTGTTTATACGTTCACCGTCGCATTTATATTTAGCATCCATTAATCACGCGAACGCATTGTCGGATTTCGAACTGACGACTGCTGATACGTTCGTACACACTCAACGAACACTAAAGTTGTAAACATTTGTTTTTTGGCACGAAGATGTTGGTGTACGTATAAACAGATTACAAGTAAGATTGATCGACGTGATATAACAAGTTTTTATTTAAAAATAAATATAGAACATAAAGATATTTGGAGATTTTGAAACATGATTATTAATACTAAATTATATAACAAGAAAAATGCAAAGTTCATTTATTTGTAGTATAATTAGTACTTTTAATGCGTAATTTCCTACATTCTTACTAAAAATAGCATATTGACAAATAAGTTCCTATAAGTGTAATATACCATCGATTATTTATGGTTTACGGTAAACTACTTACGCACATTATATTGAGATTACAAAATTATATTGAGAACATTGGAAAATACCGAAAATGATCAAAAATTTTGCATAAGGTAAAACATATTCAATGTAAGTGATAATTTTTTATCTTATGAATCTACATTTTGAAACGCGCAAATAAATTATATATTGCAAATTTCGACGTTAACTTTTTTCTTTTTTCCTTCATACGTACGTAAAAATGTGTTATCGCAGGTCAGGTATCACGCAAAAAATAGCTTCTATTGACAAAACCATAAACAAGTACAAACTATTAATATTAAAACTTCTTGATGAAAAATGTTCTTGTAAACTAGTTAGCATAAATTAGTCTATTATTAATTACTAATACTGATTGCGAGAAAAGTGATTATACCAACACGTATCTATAATTGAATATATTTAAAATCAAGCAGAATTTTTTATTATTACATAAGTTAAAACATACGCAATGTAAGTGAAAATTTTTTATCTTATAAGTCTACATTTTTTGAAACATGCAAATAAATTATATATTGCAAATTTCGACGTTAATTTTTTTCTTTTTTCCTTCATACGTACGTAAATGACAGGACTCATTATTTCATAGCTACAAGAACGTTTAGTAGACTTTACTAGAATATATTATATTATTTATGAAAAACGCGAACTTTATTATTCTTCAGTTGTATAATTTTAAAAAACTTCTGGTTATATTTAGTCGAGTATTCAGTAGTTATTTCCTACGAAAAGTACGTCGCATCGCTGTTCAAATGAACAAAATTCAATATCTTGTATTTAAAAGTTACACAAAAGTAATATAAAAAAAGTAGTATTATTAAGTCATTTTTCACACACACACACACACACTATTCCCAAAATTGGATTTAGAGATGAAATTAAATAAGACATGTATTTTAACTGTACAGTTTTTAGTTCTATATAAAAATTATAATTCAGAAAGTTTATAATAATTTCTGAAAGTTAAAATGTATAATTTAATAATCTAAAATATTATCAGAGATACCAAAACTTATATTCTCCACAATAAAATGTGTTTGTTATCCAATAATTGCAACGTTTAAAGCTCGAGCATCAAGAATCGATCAACTAGGGCTGTGTTCGGAAACATTACTCGAATATCCCCATATATCTCATCGTTGTTTAACAATGGGTGAACAACAAAGATAAAACGATAGAAGGCACTCGAGTAACGTTTCCGAACACAGTCAAGAAATTCTAACATATTTAACAAGAATTATTTAATAAATAAAAAATTATTTGGCAGTAAAATAAAGTAGATTTTTATTAACAAGAGACCTGTCTATCATAACTGTTCGAAATTTATTAATTGTCTACTAATCAATAATTGTTTAAACAACTTTATTTATGGTTTCATTCTTTATCATCCGTAATTTCCTTCATTTTATTACTTCTTGTATTAAACAGCTTTTTTGTATAAAAGAAAATAAGTGTCTTTTATAGATTCTTTGTCGCTGATAAATTCGTAAATGAAATTGCTATCAAATGTCTATCAAATTTTTGAAATATTTCACTAAAAAAAAAGTGCCAGAAAATGTAATTTTTAACACTTTTAATTTAATTTTTTTAACACATTTAGTTCAATTTCTTCATGACATAATAAAGCAATTTTATTTATGGATTCATATTTTCAGCGACGAAAAATCTGTACAAATCACTTTATTCCATCCGTGGTCTAGGAAAAGGTTAAGATAAATCTAACAGTGTAATTGACAAGAATCAAATATGAGCGTTAACTTTTGAGGAATTGTTCACTCCTGATATTAAGCCAACATAAAAAAATATATATACGTGCTTTTTTAGTGGCCTTTTATGTTTTACAATGTATTTTAAGAAGAATCTCGATCGGTTCCGGACAGTTGTCACAAGTCTCTTGAATAAGTGTAAAACTTATTACAGTTAAGTTGATATACTATGTAGTTACTTGTTAAGTCTGCACCGAAAAAGATCCAAAGAGGAAAAGTTAAAACGTTTACCTCTTATTTTATTATATTACTTACTTATATAATTTAGTGAATAAATTTTACGAACACACGTTTAACCAGTGTGGGCACATAATGATCCATTTATATTATCATTACATCTTTTTATTTAATTCGTTAAAACCTAAATATTTCAATTTATGTTTACTACTCTTTTCAGTTTATTTTTAGCAATATAAAGAATCTAAGAAAATTGTATATATAATTCCATTAAAATATCTATGCTACTCTCTCTCTCTCTCTCTCTCTCCCTCTCTCGTCTTTCTTTATATAAATGTACATATATAAAGTTATAAATCAAGCACACTTGATTTATCTTACTTTTCTTCAATATATGTATGTTGTTCAGTCGAACCAAAGTTTGCTTTTGCCTCAAATGTGATAATGATCTCGAATTCGTAAGACGCAATACGAAACGTGCGCGCTTCCTCGAAGCACAGATGAGCAGTGAATACGGCAACATATAGTTATTTCATCGTTTGAGGACTATAAATAATTATCGCACTGTCGTGTACAAGCTCTTCCGCATTTTTCCCGACTTCTCATCGGCTTCCACGAAGAGAAGATCCTTCTCGCATGATCAAGAATTAAATCTGGCATGGACAAAAAAAAAAGCAAGCGTAATTCTTCGGGAGTGTTTCGTGCTCGTCTGACCTTAAGGAGACGTTCCGTTCGCCAAGCGGGCGCGATACCATCACGTGCACGCGCGCGCGCACGCACGGATATCACCCACACGGAAACGCGTTTATTTATGCCGGACTCAAATTGGCAAGCACCCAGAACCTAAAGCGGCAGTACGAAAACTCAAGCGTCCGCCAGCCCCAAATCCGCCTTTTGATTAGGGTCCCTAGCTCGTACCATGTTATTTTAAATCTTTTTTTTTTTTTTACAAAACGAGGCGGAAGCGGTTCGACTCTTTCGAGATATTTGACTTCAAGCGAAATAGGGCCGTCGACCCTTTTCCTGTTTTCTTCGACTAAGAGTTCGTCCGATTCACCACGGGAATCTACGAACAAAGGAATCACAAAGGATGCCGAAAGCAATTCTCCCAATTCGATTCTCAAGCTTCAATATTTATCACCATGCTTGTACAATACTGAGAATTCTATTTTTTGACGAACATTCATATATATATATGTTCATTAGGTATATATAATACGAATTATGTAGCAGGATATATAGAATAAGACGATAACAATCTGATAATACATTACCAATTAATTGAAAAAGTGAATTAAAAACATTCTATTTTTCGAATTTCTAAAATAAACAGTTAGATAAAGATATCACACAAGTCCGAACATTCTAAATTATCTCAAAATAGTCTCTTATTTACAGATGTAGTTCTAGTAGGTATAGTTGCTTCTCACTGTACATGAATAGATAGACAGGGCGAACCAGAAAAAAATCATGTGCTCACACGTGGTCAGTTGACGGAAATCAGTTTTGTACAAGGTGCACATGACAGCTAGGTCATTGACCCGCAAGAGTACACACGAGGACAAGCAAACGTGAGACATGATCCCTCTTGCGGGCTATCGCCGACACAGAGAGGAAGGCGGTTCCTCACCTGCACCAAATTCCTAGTTGGTCGGTCGCGGTCGTCGACCCTAGAAGAGAACACACGCGCCTTGCACCGCGCTTGCCAGCCCTATCCGGAAGAGATAGGTTTGTCCACCAGGTAGATATACGGGCCTTTATCAAAATATACGGGCCTTCATCGAATCGAGCCTTCATCAAAAGATGACCTGGACATCTACC
This sequence comes from Cyphomyrmex costatus, assembly GCF_001594065.2. Lineage (NCBI taxonomy): Eukaryota > Metazoa > Arthropoda > Insecta > Hymenoptera > Formicidae > Cyphomyrmex > Cyphomyrmex costatus. The sequence goes on along the minus strand of NW_017275477.1, from coordinate 427,269 downwards.
TGATCTTAGGTAGGATGTTATACTAGTGTTTAAACCTAGATTATTCCACACCTTCGTGTAAAAGGATTCTCTATGTTATTGGCTAAAAGATGAATTCGACTTTTTGAAATCGATTAATAGAGAGAAACATATTTGCATATTATTTTTTTATTGATCTTTCTTATGTACAAAGAACGAATTTGCTGAAATATCTAAACTGTAACTAAATATAGATATAAAAGTACATGTAGGATCAAAATAATTAAGAAGCTTGAGTATGAAGAGCAACACTGCAAAAAATTTTTGATATTTTAGCAACCAGCTTAAAGGTATGCTGTTCCATACATAATTATTTTAATAGTCTAACAAAATTATTTCTAGATTTGTATTTAATTAAATTTGTAGCTTCAACAAAACCGTTCTTCCGTGTAAATTTTTTTCACAAAAAATTGCAGAATTAAAAAATGTAAATATTTTACATTAAGATCTTTTATATACATATAAATGCTAATATATTTCAAACATTTAATTTCTTTTATATTAAGAGTACCTGTAATATGATATCAAGGAGACGCGCGATGCGGCGAAAAGTACGAAACTACACAACTTGACGAACGCACTGTCGCAAACCTTTCGTTTATAAGATTCCTCATACGACGCATTGATCATTAATACTTCGGTTTTAAATAAACTTCTCGTGTCAGGGATGCATGTATGGACTGTGGGAAAGCCGCCATTGCGGAGCCGCGGTTGACGTTTAAGGTAGCCTCTTCGCGCAACAAATCATTCAGCTGACGCGCATTTTACTGCATGTACCATATTGAATCCAACGCGCGAGCTATCGAGCAGCGAATACTATCAGATATCTGAGTCCTTGAGTCGTTCGATCGGCCGCCGTTTCCGCACGTGAAGCGATATCAACTCGCTAAGGTCATGGGTAACGATCTGACCCGCAATCATGTTCACTGTCGTCCTCTCTATCGTCGCTCTATCTAATTAACTGCGAGATGCGATTTCGTCGTTAAATATATTTTCTCAAATTACATGTCGCTTTACGTGACGTTATAGTAATATTGACCGAAAGTAGAATGAGGATTGACCCGGTTTATTCAAACTAAAAAATATCTAAAAATGTTTTCAAAAAAGATAATAAGATATCTCTCGAAATTACAATTAGTATTATTCTATAAGTAAGAGAAGGTGGGATAAGACAGATCGCTCAAGCGGAAATGGCTATATTTTTTTATTAATAACAAAAATAACAGAAATTTAACATAAAGAGAAAACTTCAAAATTATAAGATTGTAATGTTAAATTTTCGAAACTTGCAAAAGTTTGTGATTATTATTATAACTTTTATAAAAGCTTAATTTTGATCCTTTTTACCCAGATGGAGTAAATACTATAAGAAATTAGATCACGAAATCTATTTAAAAGAATTTGACATTACTCTATAAATAATAATTTTATAATATAATAACAATTGAAAAAAGCATTAGAAAGAAATTAATTTTACTGTTTAATCAGCAGATGGAGATAATTACTAATAAGATCTATATAGTAAATGGACTGTTCTACTACACGACTCGGTTTAATCCAACTTTCTTAATATTATACAGAATATCCGTGAAATGAATCGTCCCACCTTTATAAAAATCTTCACTATAAATAAAGTATTTATAAACTCAAAGTGAAAGAACTTTCAGACCTATGAGCTTCTTTCATCTGCGTGACAAGTATAATATATTTCAAAAAATTGCCATTCATAATTTAACTAATTTAAAGACTTGTGTATTGGATTGTTGGAAATGTGTCTTTATATATGCTCTCCTGACGACGTTTTTACTTGGCTAGGAGTAATACCATGATTTTGTGACGCGATGATTCGCCAATTATATGAGTTCAATTAAGTTTCGTAGTGCTACTTTTATCATCGAATGACTAGAACTGGCCGATGGCGCGTCACTGATGTTCTGATACGAAGGCAGCATCATATCGTCTTTTAGCGAAGGGCAAATAGCACTCCGTCGACATCAAAATTTTTTTCTTAATTTAATATTTAAAAGATCTAAATTAAATATATTTTTGCTTAGATTAATTAATATTAATTTTGCTTATTCTCTATAAATATTAAATTACATTCTGTAAATACAGAATAAAATAATGAAAATAAATTTAAGAAATAATTTCTAACAGTCTACGGAAATAAGAAGAGAAAGTAGTCAAGATGTTGAATTAAAGAATATAATGCAAAGAATATGCAATTTTTAGAATCATTTTCACATTAGCGAAAACATACGTATATGAATAAACATACGTATATGAATATTTTCACATATTTTTTCATATACGTATGTTTTTTTAAATTGATTCATGTTGTAAAAAGAACAAAGAATCTTCATTCCATTGGTATTCGAAACTATAAATACGACATTGATTAATGTGCGAAAAGTTCATAGCGCATGCGATATGTCTTTGAGTGGGAATTCTCGAGGAAAATTAACAGGAATCCCCGCTAAATCGACACTGATGGTAAAGCGGTATCATTGCATAATTAACGATATAATAACGCATATGAAGTCGTGGCCTCTGCGCTCGAAGGAAATCCCGCTGTAATAATAAAGCAGCGATGATACGTACGCATTTTCGCAAGCGAATATTAACCCAAAGTTAACATAAATCGCGTATATGTAATAAAAACGGTTATCCACTTTATAATATCTCCGAATGGCGACACGACAGAGAGAGATGATAGCCATTCCTTTCACCATTAAAATTTTACATAAGAAATTCACAATCATGATTATCTTAAATAGCGTAAGAAAATATATAAAATATAAATATATGTTTGATTTCTTTGTAGAAAAATCTGCAAATTTTTCCAAAAGTTATCGTGAAATCATTGGATCGAATCTTAGATACTTTGCGAATTTTATATAGAAAAATACTTCCGTTGTAAATTCTTTCATCATTAGTTGAGATTTTACAAACTTAAGAAAATATATAAAATATAAATATATGTTTGATTTCTTTGTAGAAAAATCTCCAAATTTTTCCAAAAGTTATCGTGAAATCATTGGATCGAATCTTAGACACTTTGCGAATTTTATATAGAAAAATACTTCCGGTGTAAATTATTTCATCATTAGTTGAGATTTTACGATTGCAATTAGATAATGTTTTATAACAAGCCGGAAAAGATTCTTTGGCAATGAAATAAGATATTGAGTTGTCCGAGTAATAAATGCGGCTACATGCGTGGGACGGGCATCTGCGATTCAGACGGTCCAACACTCTCGGGTATTACCCGCCGATTCCTTGTAGATGTATACACACATCGGTATATACTCGCGTTTGTCGCGAATACAATCGACCGAAGAAAATCATCGCCGACGTAGTCTATATCCACGTTAAGTCGACGCGTAATAGAAAATGCGTCGGTCGCTTTGCGTCACTGTCCTGACACACCTACGATTTCTACGCCTCTAAAAGCGCACCTCGCCGAGTCTCTTTAATTGCCTTCACAATCGGTTATTATACGGCTATTATGTGAATATGGTTATTGCACGGAAGTTTTCTCTAAACATTCTCTACTTATTTAGTCTCGTTCGCGTCAACGATCGATCGCTTCCCAGAAACATAGAAATAAGATAATGTGATAATATTCTCTCCATCGCGGTTTTTTTTACAGTAAATCATTACGGTATCGCTGTTACGCGAAGATAATTTCATCGACACAGTAATTGAATATGAATGAATTATCACTTACATTTGAAGAATCACAAAGAAACAGCGATTGAGACAGCTCCAGGATAAACAGACACGATAATTTAGCGGAAAAATGCTGACGTATTCTGAAAATAATGACACATAATATTAGAAATCTTGATAACCGCAATATATAATGCACAAATGTATTAATTAAAATTTATTAGCAGATAATATTCTCTCTTGTTTTCTACTATGTTTTTCATTTCACATATTAGTTTGATGTGAGACGGATATTTTGTTTAGATGATTCGTAACATTCATATATCTCATATTTGTGCGCTTTCGAAGATCATATAAATTTTGAGATTTAGCTATGTATTTATTTATTTATATATTTACTATTTTTTTAAATTAATTGATATTATATACCGGAAAGTGTAATAATTTGTTTAAAACGATACATTCGATCAACATCATTTGTTCTCATCAAAACAGTTATCAACTGTATTGAAAAGTATCGAAACATATTGGCCAAGATTTCAAATAAAATGTATAAAGTATTTTCCACACCAATATCTTGTGTTTGACTCAAAATAGCATCAATTTATTTGTTTTTTGTTTATCTCAATTGAGCGATTCTTTATTATTTTATTTCATCTAATTAAATAATTGTTATATAATATTTAATTCCTACTAACTGGTCAAGTTCGTTAAATTTTTATAAATTAATAATATTATTATTAATAATAATGATATTAATATCATGTGTAAATTGGTAATTTTATATTTATCTAATTTCAAGAATATTTTTTATTCATCAAAATTGTTAATGTTTACAGACTTATTTAATATTTCTCCTTGCTTTAAATGTTGCCAAGGTCGCAGGTGTACTAAAATACTAAAAGAAACGTAATACGGTCCAAAAAATGACTAAAATTATATTTAAATTATAATAATTGCAACCATTTTTATCGAAATAATAACTACAATTTACAGTCATTTTCGATAACTGTACATATTTCGACTAACTGTACATATACATATATTTGTTGATAATAATTCTATAAAAAGATATATAAGTATAATTATTGTTACCAACATCATAGCACACGAAAAGGTTAGTTTTACTGAAGTATCCAAAAATTTAGCTATAAAAACAGATTTGAAAATAATTTTGTTTGACTACCGAAATTATTATTTAAGACACTCAAACTGATTGCTAACATGTCAAAACTTTTTGCAGTATTGCTTATCATGCTTGAGTTTCCTAAAAAAAATATTTTCAAATCTGTATTTAACTAAACGTATAGATGCCCTAATAAAATTGTTTTTTCCGTGCAGTAATAAGTGTAACAACCATATTTTATGGTTACATGTAATTATAGTTACAAATACTAAAAACCTGTCTCTCAGTATAATCACCACAATGTTCGGCAATTGATCGATCCATCGTGAGGAAAGCTATTTTGCGAAAGCGCAAGTCTCATCGTGAAATCGTGAATCCGTGAGAATTTATATACATGATCGGTCCATTGGCGGCTAGATATCAATAAGATCGGCACCATTATAACGTTGATCGAAATGCCATATCTTCACGGGAATACACTCCACCATGAGAAATCGCTGATGTATCGACGATCTAACCATAGATATCGTTCTCAATATATTCGATCAGACACGTACATACAACAAAGTTATTGCTGTACAAGACACTATATATTATCTATATGTACAACACGTATTTTATGTGTACAATCGTGATAAAAATAAAAAATATTTATCGAAAGACGCATAGAGCCAAATAAATGCGATAAATTTATCGTGTCACATTTATATTAAAAAAAAAAAGTATAATATTTTGTTGAAGCTATTTTGATGCATTGATTTATAGACATAGAGAAAAAAAGACTGAAAAAATACTAGTCCATAAATAATTCTGAATTAGGGAGCCTGACTTCTTTCAGACAAACCGAACTCAAATTCTCATCGACAATAATAATCTTGTATTCATGATCTTTTCGTTGCGATTAATGGTTCCGCAATCGAGCGAATTGTTGATCGTGCTAGGAAAAATACGGTGACCGACTCTTCCACGCTGCTGAAAACTCAAGGCGACGGTAATTGATGTCTTACATATTCGGTGATTTCGATGCTTATAGGCCACAATTAAGTACAATTAATACGACTAATATTATGTATAAATGATTACTTTTCGTTTAATTAATTAAAATTTATTAAACAAAATAGAATAGATCTCTTAGCCCTTCAATTGTTCTATTTTGTTTTATTATTATAGAGCTTTTTATTATTACTTCTTATTTATTTAAACAGATTTAGAATTATAAAATTACGAAATGATTAGAATGCATGTATAATTAACTATACAATATTTAAATACACCTCTCTCGACTTCTTAGCATATTCATATAATTATATCGTCTTTACCTTACGAAAAACATTGATTAGAACTTTACATTTCAAAACATTCTTTCCAAAGAAAATTTTACTCGATATAAAAGTAGTAGATATACGTCACTTACGTGTACTATACATTTCGAGTAAAATTTTCCTCGGAGAAGACATTTTGGAATGTAGCTCAGATAAGTGATTGCGTCTAAACAATTAATTCTAATATGGTGTACAAATTCTTATTATTAATTTCTTTCGAATCTTCATTTTTTTAACGAGTAATAATATCCTTTTCTAAGCCATTTCTAACTGGCATGCAAGGCATCATTGAGAGCCGCTGCAGGAACGAGGCTTCCTAAACAATGCTCGGCTCACTTTCACTTCGTCCCCACCACTGACGTCGCTTAGCGTCGCCGCGGCGTCATCGTCATCGTCATAGTCATTTGATTACGCGCCAAGTGTAACACGCTTTCAATAATAATTAATTACAAAGGAAAATACGCGTAATGCACAACTGCCTTGATGTAACACATAATAGTATCAACAAGTATTCACGAGCTTGTGATCTAACCCTAATGTATATTTTTATTGTCTAATCTAATCAATTGATGAGAGATCTATTCAATTTATTTAATATTTATAATAATATATATATATTAAATATCCTATGTTATGTTAATATAGTATAATAATACATATTATTTACTTAGTTATTATAATAAATGTTAAAATATGTTGCCATCTGGAAATTCAACAGACATTGATAATTATATGTAAATTTTATTCAGTCTAACGTAATTCAATTTAAAGTTTTATAATAAAATGGCTATCAAAGTTATTTTCAACAAACTGTCTAATAGTTATTCACAAATATTCATCTTTACTGTGCCGAAAAAAGCAATTTATACGCGCGACAAAAATGCATATGGTGTTTATAGGACGAGATCAAGATTTGCAAGTAATACGCAATTAACAGCACTATCATTAACCTTTCCGATTGAAATATTCATCATGTATTATTTTGCACAATGAAAGACGAATACCGGAGTAAAGAAGAACGAAGTACATGATAGAATAGAAACAAACGTAGTTATAGAAGACCGATTGTACTGAAGAACAATCGTGTGACCCATAAAAAATTTAGGTTTCATAAAAAAAATTAGGTAATTTGCTCCATGAAACAAAATTGTATCTTTTTTATCACTGATTGTTGATTAAAAAAAGATTGACAAGCACAATTTAATTTTTCGCTGAATATTTATCTTATTTGTTTGTACATTTATTATCTAACAACAAGAATCGATGAAAAGTTGTAGACGAGAAGGATAACCGTATGAACAGGACATCCTGTGAATCGGCCGTAAGTCTACCAAACGTAACGTCCGACGTTTTGAAAGTGCACAATCGGAGAATGAAGCCCGCCGCGCCGTGCCGTTGTCGACACGGAACATGAACAGAGGTAGGAGCGCGAAAGATGAAGAAAATGATAGAAATTCCCATGCGATTCCGCACGGCGGAGAACAGGGTGGATTATAAGAAATATCTGGCGCCGTTTCGCAAGCTGCCTCCGCCGGATTTGCAACGTCGCTCATTGTTGCGCGAACTTTTGTCGAGCGTCGTCTCCTACAAGGCGCCGATTGGCGGGCGCAACTAGATCGAGCCTGGGAAGATTGCAAAAGCAGGAATTCTTAGCGGCCGGCCAACAATGGAACGGTCGCGATCGTCGAATCCGCTCCAGATTCGCGCGCCCAGGAGACACCGAGACTGGGCGATCCGTGATGGCGCGAACGTTCGCGCGACCCGCCGCTAATTGCAGCAATTAGCTCGCCGCGCTTTGCGCGTTTCAGTTTTGTCTACAGATCTCTCTTGATTTTAACGCGATAACACGACCGAGAATGCGGACATAAATAAAGCGCGATATCAATCATCTGCGACGTTAAAAAGCTGAATATTCATCTCGAATTAAAAGCACCGTTAGAAAAGAAACCATCAAGGTTCACGGATAGAGTGGCTTCTAAAAAAAATTATCTTCACATTTTTAACCCTTTAACACACGATGATTTTCCGACCTTTTACTATACAGAAGTTCGTGGATTAATGTTCATAATTAATGTTCAGATTAATTTTCATCATTTATACAAATACAAAATTTTAACAAAAATTTTGAAATGTGACTCTTACATATACTTTAACATCTTCAAAAAGTATTTATAAAGTTGTATTCTAAAAAGAAGGATATTTTTATTTATTATTATTTAATCAAATGCTTCTATAGTATCTCAATGAAAAAAATTGCGCAAGACTGAATAACTGACTCGTATGCTAACTTAATACACGTATAGTATACCTAATAATTATTTACCTTATTTTTGCTGTATGTTACTTACTTAAATTGATAATATCCGTGAAAGTAAAATATAAAATATTGAGTATTATATATTTTTTAATATTTTTCACACTTCAAGTTACGCAACAATATTTAATTATAAGATAAAAGTGAGTTTGTCTTCATTCTCTGTTTAAAAATGTTATTTTTTGAAACAAATCTAAACATTTTATAATAATCTAAACATCTAAAAAGAAAAGAAATTTAAGATAGCGTGCGCTTTCTTCAACTGAGTCACTTTTCCTGCTAAACGTATACATTTCTATGTATATCGAGATGTCCAACTGTTATCAGCTTATCTCGATTCTTGTAGCGCTCTTTTCGTCTCTTGTTTCCTTTGTTTATCCGCTATAATACTGTACGGCGTTTTGTCCCGGTTACTCTAGCGGAATGGTGTCAGTTACATAAGGACTCCTGCCGTGCCCAGAAGTGTCGGAGGGGTTGCTGGAGAGGGAGATTGTCCGTCCTGGAGGGGATAAACTGAGAAAAGGAGAGAGGACCCTCAACGAGCGAGCAAATAGGACCGTACGTGTTATAGAAAGAGAGGCACAAAATAGGGAACGAAGGAAAGGAGTGAGAAAAAAAAATCAGGATCAACTGTTTGAGGGGGGAGATCCAATGAACGAGAAGACCGGACGAAAATCGACCAATCACGAGTTAGTACCGCCATAGCACTTTTTAAGAATCACTGTGAGAGGGGCGAAGAGGTGAAAAAAGTGAAAGTTTGAACCAACACTACGAACAGTCCCTCCCTCTTTGTTAAACCCCCGCTATTCACTCTTCCCTACCACCATCGGTGTTAGTCGCTCTTTCCTTTTCTCCATCTCATTCGCCCGACATTCGCTCGATTTTCTTTTTTTTTCTTTCTTTAGTGTCTAGAAATTCTAGATAATATCGCTATGCTTGGTCCCTAATTTCTTCCTTGAAAATAAAACTTCTATCTCACTCTATATGTGTACTTTCTAGATACCATTAATTTTTTTGGTCATAAACATTTCTACGGCATGTACAAAGTTTCACAATGTTAACCCATATTATTTTTATTATATTTTTTAAAAACATAACGACCTTTTTTCTTAGTAATTCACATTAAAAATTTTCGAATCCTGTGCATTTTTGAAAAAATAAGTATCACGAATAACAAATAACTTGCTTTTTATATAAAATCAGAAAAAATATTAAAAATTTTTTTATAGATCTAAAAGATAAATCAATATCAATAATAATAGTCGAACTCAAATTATTCATTCGATTTATTATAAAAAAGTATACTTTTTTACTAGAAAATAACAAGACATCGTAAAACAAAATAAAAATATTGTTATTTTTAATACTTCCTATGTAATACAATAATTTTTAAAATATAGAATACAAAATAAATTTCGTGCTATATGATTATACTGATGTACAATATTCAAATCATTTCTCGTGTGTAGAAACGATTTCCCACATTACGTGGCTTACATGGAGAACGATTCATACGATATAAAAATCCCAAAAATGGTCAATTTCACTGCGTAGTTCATAAAAACGATGATACATTCTCATATGCGTGCCTTTCCCTTTCTCAAGCGAGGTCATCCGAGCGAAATCGAGTAACGAGATCAGCGCCAACCTACTTCCGGCAGACATACGAGTTACTCAGTAACCGCGACGTGCGAACTGTTTGTTCCTGTCAGCCGAGTGACTTCTCGGCGAAGTCTCGGTAATATCATCAGCGGGGTAGAGCGCGACGAAGCGAACGAACGACCAGGCACTCCGGCGCGGCGCCCTCGATTTCACTTTCATTACGAGGCCGGCGCGAAGCGCTTCGCTTACGCTCATTCACTCTCGATCATACATACGTATCTACCTACATATGTACGCGCCAAAACTTACGTATACGCTAAGTACGCGTGTACTTAACCTCGTGTAAGTATTTTATTTTCTTCATCACGGGGTCTTGTTATTGTTCATAAAAATAGATACTGACGACGTTCCGGAGGGAAAATTCATGCTTGTCAAGAACCGCATCTCTTTCAAGAATATAAAATATTTGAATTCTAGAGATTCTGTCTCGTATTTTAGAAATATGAGATAATATTAAGGAGATTTAATAATATAGAAATATATAAAAATTTGATTAATAAAAAATTGATATATATTGTACATGTACATATATTAAAGAACAATACATATATACATACAATTATAGTATTTTTAATCTGTTCTTTTAATTATTATTATATAATAGTTCATATAAAAGTTCTGACTAAAAAATTAAAAAATAAGATAAAAGATGATTAAGAAAAAATTTTTTTCTTAAATTATTAAAAAAAACTAGGGAAGTAATTACATATTTCTTCCTAATATCATTTAAGTTAGGTTACTGTCGTTGAAAATTATATTCGCGGTTTGCAGTGAATGGCAAAGGATGCTAACAAGCGACTAAAATTTCCCTAATTATGGGAAAAGTAAGAATTGTCTGGTAGGTCATAATGCATTCGAGACAAGCCATTAACAGTTGCGAGTGCCCTTTTATTTTTTGTAGTAGAAAGGTATTTTGTGGCGCGCTCTGAATTCTAAACAGTGCTTAAGGGCATACCGATTACGCGATCATGCACCGTTAATATGCCAACACTGGTATTCAAAGATTGTCAATAAAGTAATATCACTTTAGCTTATTATCTAAAAATTGATTAAATTAAATTAAACTGTTATTTCAAAAATATTTAACTTAACGCATTGAGCCACAACCAATTTTTATAGGTGTACCGCAAAAGCCGAAACTTGGAACTATCCAATGTTTGAAAATTATTTTTTATGTAATCTGAGAATCTTAATTAATAATTTTAGTATATTACTGGAAATCCGTGGCACATAATGTGTCGTCGGCGCTCAACGCGTGTTAATAAATTCCCCACGCACACTCTTAATAACTATAAAACATAGAAGAAGGAGACGTTTCTTAATTTTTCATTAAAATCACCACTTTCGACTGCTTGTATCTCCAGAACGGCTTAACCGATTAAAAATTTTTTTAGCTCAAATTACTCGTGGCGATGCCGCCTTTCAGGACGTATAACGCTCGATTTAAATTTTTTTATATTTTAGTAGTTATGCACCCCCGAAAAATGGACTTTGGTGACTCAGGATAAAAGACTTGTAGTGTCTTTCAATTCTTGAACATGGCCGGCGACACCGCGTCTCCTGATTACGAATTATGTTTTTCTTTATCGACCCGGTCGAAGAACTGAAAACGAAAAAGCATATAATATCTTATCAGAACAGAAAAAAAAATTATTGATCAAAATAACAGACTGTTTGATTGGAAGTTTTCCATGGACATATGAAGGATACACAAACAAGCCATTTCTTTTATCATATTGTTAGAACTATGTATTAATGGCCTTCTAAATCAAATTACAATGTTTCCACACAGTGGCGTTTCTAAAACTTGTTGTGCCTGGGGTGTAAAGCATCCCGCGCACCACCGCCCATTCTTCTCATATATACGTTGGAAACCCAATTTTCTGAACAGTGGAAAATTCAAAATGACTCCAACCTTATTCCAATTTTCAATTTTTTTAAATTGATCACACTTATAACATATATTACGAAAGAGAATCACAAAATTGTACACACTATCCATGAGATTTCCGATGGTATTATTACTTAGCCAAATCGCGGTTATAACGTTAACGGCCATCGGTCGCCCTTGTGGGTTTAAGTTTAATGCTCGGTCTACAACCTTGCTTTAAGTGGATGTAAGCGTTAAACTTTAAGCGCTAAGTGACGTCATATGTGGACTGAGCTTAAAGAGCCAAAAATGACTATCTGGATTAAAAGATCTATGATTATATATAGCACCATGTATTCAAATCTAGCGTCAAACTGTAGGTCTCATATCTCAGTAGATATATATATGGCTTTTCCAGACCGAGAGTTGAACGAAATCAAGTTTTTTTTAAATAGGAAGTTGATGGTTGCTGACGGGAGAGAAAATCATTATACCATATATATATATATATATCTCAATATACATATAAAAAACCGACGAATTCATGGAGATATCTTAATTTCTTTCGAATGTAAAATAAATTGTTATCATGAACCTATTCAATAAAATTTTATTTTTATCTAATCCAGAATACCAAACTAAAAATTTAGAAGATATTAATATAACTTATTTATAATTGTTATTCGTTACATCTCATTTTTTCTACGATTATAATAGTAGAATCAATTATTACTTACATTGACAACATTTTAATAGAAAAATTGACATAAATGAGGATGAATTTGCTCCTAAAAGAAATATATTTTATAGTTCCATATATTGGTATAAACGTTTCTGAAAGCTTTAGAAATATATCAAGAAAATACGATTTAAATGTTAAATTTAAATGATTCTTTCAGTAGATTTACCTGCAAAACAGGAAAAGACAAGTTAGAATCATCATCACATTATGATGTAATCAGTATAATGTATAAAATAAGTTATAGTAGATGTGATTATATGTATCGAAAATGATACAAAACAGGCTCACATAGGCTCACATTAAATAAACAAAGCAAGCAGGTTACTTTGAATAGTTTTAGAATATTTTTATATATTCTGTAATATTATAGATAATATACTTCCTCTTTGAATTTATCTAGTACTGAAATATCTTACTCATTTTTATAATAATTTGAGATATTGTTTAACAAACATTACACCAAGTCGGATAATTATTTTCTTGTCATCAACAATCAATTGTATATGAAGAGAATCTAACTATTAACTAGATTAAAATTACTTCTAATTAAGACATAAAATAAGGTAATTACCTAGATAGGTAATTACTTTGTTTTAATTGGAAGTTATTTTAGATTGACCGATAAACTGTTATATGGGATTTTGTTAATTTTGAAAGATGCATTTTAAATCAAATGTTGATTGTAGAATTTACGATTTCTTTAATGTAATTAACCATCGAGCGACTTACACGGAGACATTTCTTGTAATTTAACATTCACATATAGAGGCATTCAAACGCAAATTTTGAGAGCAATTATTGTAAGAACGATAAAGATTCTATGGTTACTGCAAAATGCACAAAGAATTACGACCAACAGTTCAACATCGTAATTATAACTTGAAAGACATTTTAAGCTAATTGTATCTAACCGTTATAAGAGTTTAAATTTTATTGCATTTTTAATGGTTCTCTATATTTATTTTTACTATTGTAAGCACCGAGGATGGCCTGACAAAGAAGGTCGAAACGTTTGTATTAAATTGTTTTTAAACAGTTCATTTAAATATGATAGAATAATTTCACAAAAATATGTAGCGTTGACTTTTATACTTCTTTTGCTCTTTAATAATATTTTGATTTTTTCATATAGTATATTTAAATTTCAATATAAATAAATATATTATATAATTTTTAAAGAACAATTTAATTTTATATTAAATTTTTATTTAAATTTGCATAAATTAATTTCTTTTAAACTTCTAAATATATATAATGAAAATAATTATATAAATTATTTATAGTTTTGTGTTTTAGCGCCTATTTCTTCATAATGATAATAGTATTATCTGTTGACGTTTTATTACATTCTTTTCATGATTTTATTTCTTTGTACTGTAAAATTTTACAATCATCGAGGGTAATATGCGATGAATAACAGTTCTTTAGTAGCATGCTGAAAGTGGCACTTTTCGTCAAGTCATCTAAACATTATACTGACGTAATATCATCAAATTCACGAGTGTCGTAATCTAATTGCAAATAGAAATTTTGTGTTAGCTTCAGCATTAAATTAGGCCCGAAGAAAGCGACCATCGAGGTAACTTATAATGTTATGTAATATCACTTTCTATAATAAAGTTAAAAAATAATTTAATACCTAATATTTCAACGATGTTCAATTATTTCCATAAAAAGTTTGAAGATATTCAAATACAGCATGATACAAATTCATAATACTAAATGCTATTAATACAGTAAATATGTAGGTATAAATATTAACCCTCAAATTGCACATTGGTACAAATTTGCACCAGCAAAAATAGCCACAAAATTGCCCATAGAAAACACATACTTTGACTTATATTTGCTTTGCATCTTCATAACAAAACTAACGTTCAAATACATAAAATCAAATTCACATCAAGTGTGTGGAAATTAGATTTGCACGGTTGAGGTATGGAATTTGAGAGTTAAAAATTAAGATAAAAAGAATTAAGTATATAAAAATATAAATAATGAAATTATCAATATCAATATATATTCATATGTGTGTGTCTATATAATATATGTATACATATAATTTAGGAAATATACATACACATACATATATAATTAAAATTTGGAAAAAAATGAACTTTACAATTCATCCCAGAATATACTTTTTATCTCAAACACATTCCTCCACGAAAAAAAAATTTCCATTACGGCAAGCTGTAAAGAAACTTCCTTCGTTTAGTTTAATACATAAACAAGTTTGCGCGCGATACATCATTAAAAGATAATGGAAGAAGATTAAATTTGCTCGATAACACGCTTAGATGTTTATTCACGAGACACCGTAAAGTCATTATGAAAGCGTATGTTTTGCCTGAGTTCGATATTGATTACTTTTAAACTACGAATTCGAATAAATTTGTAAAAAAAAATATTATAAAATATATTTAATTTGATAATAAAAATTAGTTTTAGAATCAAGAATTAATATCCTCACCTCCATTTAAAGAAATAATTCTCCAAGACATATATTATGGACGTAAATAATATAATGTAATGTTCAGTTTTGTTCGTTATATGTGTCTAAAATTGTAAAATAATAATCTTTAATTTTAAAACCAGAAATAACTATTATCTTTATGAACGTTTTATCAGTATATTTAGAAAGACAACTTCGATCTCCTGTACATTGTTTTTAGATAAAAATTAATTGTTATAGTGCACAAGGCTTTAGTTATCAAGTAGTCGCAATATAATCCTAGATAATCTTTAAAATAACTATTGAAACGGAAATTGTTTCAGGTAAGCTGAGCGATGAGCGACTTTATTAGCAATGTATATCTTTTTTTTCAATACCCTGTAAAAACTCGTCTGGCGTGTAAATATGTCATTATATTTAATTATGCAACAAGAACAATTACAAGCCTGATGTAATATTCCACGTTTTACAACAATGTTAATTAATTAATTTATTTATTTCTAAATATAACGTACCGTTTAAATGCAGAGTAATTATTGAGAAAGTGTATTCGTAAAAACATAGTGCTAAAATCAATAAATGTATTAATGTTTTTATTCAATGTGAACTTCTGATGCAGCTATTATATTATCAATGACAAGGTATTTATTTTGAATAAAAATATTCATCGCAAGCTTCAAATGCTCATATTTATAGAAAACTGTTGGTCTCATTAAATGTATAAATAATAGAAATGAAGAGATTAATAGGTGTGAAATAAATTATATGTAATAATGTAGCCTACACATTTTATAATATAACAAAAAAAATATTTAATTAAATATTCTCTGATAATAATAATTCAAAATCATGTAAATTTTACGCTAGAGACATGAAAAATGACTCTAAGAATCGCTAAAAAAAATATTTTTGCAATGGATATACATATCTTGTTAGAAGCGAGGAAGGCAATTACTTTTTTTTTTATAATTCAGTAAACTAACATTTGTAAACACACACACACACACACACACATAATAGATAGGATTCGCTTAGAGTTTTTTAATAGTCATTTACAATTTGGTATTCAAATTTTGTTAAAAACACTTAACATGAAATTTATATCAAATGTCGGATGTCATTTCTAGGACCACTGTCGAATCTTGGACGGCAACCGGACTAGAGTCGGGGGACTCTTTCTAATAATAAAATCAACAAGAACAAGATTCGTGCCTAATACAGCATACTGACGATAGAAAGGGAACGGCGAGGGGGAGGGGGGGCGGGGAGGAGAAGTTTCGAGAAACCGTCGGCGTCGCGAGGGATCGACATAATCGGTGAAAGTAACGTGCCCACTACCTTGGCCTTAGGTTAGCGGATAAAACGAAGACAGACCGGCGTTCCAGGTAGCGTGCGCCATAACGGGGCACATAACGTAACGTTGTCGTGTCACTTTTACCGTGAACGCATGCTCCACATACGCGACCGCCCCAATCGAAGTGGGTTGGCTCGTACATGCGATTCGCTTCAGGCGACGGCGTATGGTATTTCGTTCGAAAACACGAAGGCCAAGGCCGTCGTCGTCGGCGCCATTGTCGTCAAAATGGCGCGTCGCGACGACGTTTCTGCTATGGAATCCACCACGGCGCTTCTTTATAGCGTCTGTTTATAGGAATATATGCTACCTTTAATCATGCTCAAGCATATACAAACAGATAGATATTGTAACCAAGATAAAAAAAAAAGAGATTGAAAATATTGAAAAGATTATAAACTTCTTGACATGTGCGTGTCATATTGAATTTTTAAAAAATTCCGGTAACGAGATAAAATATCAGAGATAATATATACCAAAATAAGAAATATCAATCAATATGTCTATTTACTAATCCGTTGTTTCTTAGTCACGGCATCCGTAAATTTCTTAGTCACGGCACCAGCCGCATTTCACTGATTAAAACGATCGACGACTACTCTAATCGAGAGTCGGCTCGTTCGAACTCTTATATCCAGAAAGGGCAACCCGATGCAATCGACGATTACGCGACCGTGTGCATGATATCTACAACTATAACATCGACAAGTTGCTACTAATGCCGTAACCTTGACTCTGGCTAGTCAAGCAGCTGGCTGCTAGGCCAGGAATAAGCTTGATGCGCGGTTACCATGTTGCGCTGCTAATATTAGCGTACACAGCCGTATGTACTACGAGTGACCGAATGACCGAGCTCGTGCTCGTTGTGTGCATCCGTCTTGGCGACCGATTTCCTTCTCTATAGATCCCAGAAATGCTGCCCAAGAAAAATCAGACAAAGCGATTTTAAATAGGAAAGATGAAAAAAATTGACTTGTTATAATCGAACAAGAGGGACATGCGAGAAAAGCTCGCGTAAAAGTGCACAAACTTTTTTCTGTGCACTGTGTAGCATTTCAATCATGTAGATAATAAAAGAATTGTGTATTCAACATACTTGTGTGTGTATGTGTGATTTAAATCATTATTGTATATTTAAATAAATAAAATAAAATAATAATATATATATATATATATATATAAGTATAGAAATAAAAGTCATAAAAATAATTTTTCTGAGATAAATTATAAAAAATAGAATAGATAATTCAATGAAGCTACTACAAAGTTTACGATTTGACAAGTCGAATGATTATCAGGTACAACAATGTACGTAAAGTCATATATAGCGTTAGAGTATTCATAGCACATGTCACTATAGGTTGCATACATAAAACAAACTGATCCAGTTACATAATATATGTGTGATTTATACCGCCTCGTTAGCATTACAAAGAACGCAAAAAATAAGAATCATTATTTACTATGACAGCGAAAAATATATTTTCTAATCAATATTTGCAGACGTTAAGTCGAAGGAAATTAACACGCAGCGGTTGTTTCTATCTGAAGTAAAACAAATCGGGTAACTGATGTAATGCAGTAACTGAATAACTTATTCACTGATATACGCAAATACTTGTGCACATGTTTCACGAATATGGAATCGTTGGAAGGTCAAAGGATGTCGCGTCTGCTGATGGACGGCATATATCTATTAATTATATTGTCTCTTAAGCTGTGCGTAATGAGTTGTCGCTTATTAGGAGCAAAGGTCAAGAATGTTTCATTCGATCAATTCTGTTTCACTCCTAGAATTAAAATGACGCAAATTTGTGTTTTATTCGAATTTATCCGGACAGACAATGTTTGAAAGTCCCGAAAAAAATTAATACATACACTTCTCGTAAAATCAATTATCATACAAGTAATATATATATTTACTTCGTTTATTGAATATATTTATTGTGTGTTCCCACAGAAAAGAATCTAATTGAAAATCATTTAAATGTTTCCGACAGTTATTTTGCACGGTTATTTTCAACGGACAAGCGCTGTCGCAATCAATCCGTTATGGATTGAATGCATGGACCATTACCGATCTTTCAAAATACCATTTTATTATATCTCAGCCAAATTATTCAATATCTCATGACGGAATAAAGTAATTTTCCACCATAAGCAATTCATCAAGATTATGTATTTATGTGTAAAATATAATAATCTGTATCTAATTGTAAGTGTATATAATACATACAATGTAAATTCTGTTTTATATGTCATCTATAAACAATCTATAAATTATCGAAGCGTATTTTTTTATCGTTGCCCCAGATCACACTAAAGTTTCTATCTCTTTTTACATATTTTTATTTAACAACACTGAAATTATAGATATTATTAACAATAAACGTTAATGACTACGTTCAGTGTATTGTGTTATCTAATTTACAATAACTTACACATATTTTACATTGCTTGCATTGTTTACATAAAAAAAGATGTAACCTTAACATAAATAATACGTTAAAATTCCATGTCAATATAATCTTAGAATATATGACATAATTCTGTAATTGTAATAATAATATTATAAAATAAACGGACACGCATTGTATATGTGTGTAATATCTATCTTTTTAGTCGCAGATCATTCACGTGTAAGACTTGTTACACATGCACGTGCGCGCACACAAGAAATTGATTAAAATATTATTTTATTTTATTATAAAACGTAACTGTGACACTTACATAAATTTTATACGATGTACTTACATTTAGAAATTTATTTGCGATAATTTTTAGTTTTAGAATCAATCAAAATTTATGCGAAACAAAATATTTTAAGAATTGCATTAGATATCTCTTTCATTTCTTGCATCGTGTATACCGAGAATGTTCTAAATCATGCCGAATTAAAGCGAACAAGTAAAATACGACATAATGACAAATCATTACAGCAGATTAAATTAAATAAGTCATAAATCCTATCCACTTTTATTGGAAAAATATAATAATATATTTCAGAAAATATTAACCGCGTTTTAATATATAGTTGTAAAATATTTATTTTACAACTATTAAAAATTTTCTTTACTGAAGGAAAGAGAGTTAGAAAAGCTATAATTCATTTTGATTCAAAAGTATAATATAATCCAGTCAACGCGGAGAAAACTTCTAACAGTTGCAATAAACGTGTTGCTAGACACGATTATGGATTAAAACGTATTTCATATATATTGAGTTTTGCCAATAAATGCTATATTTTTTTTTATTTAGAATTTTTATTTATTTATAAAATCTCTTCTCGTTCAGCCAATTAAAAATATGTTGCGAATGTGTGTCTCTCGGATGTGAAATGGGCGGCTGATCTAATGTAAAGGAATACTTTTCAGGGACATCAATGCGCGCAACTGACAGCATGTGCAAAGGGATCTCTATGCCGTATGCGAAGCACAAAAACAAAAATTGATCCGAGGAGGGGCACCGCAGGAACCCACAACGCAGTACAATTGCCTTCGTCGCTGAACGACTTCTCGACGTTGACGACTTTATCACGCGAGTTATCACTGACGACCACGACGACAAGACAACAAGTAATGAAGAGAGGAAGGGAGACATCTCGCGCGATTAAGAACGTCGAAGAAAGCGAAAAAGAGCAAAAATACAGAACGATAACCCACGGGGGGTCGCGTTATTACTGGAAGCTACTGACGCAATGGAAATGAGCGATAGGCATCGCAGGGGGTCCGCGTGGATCGTTGTTATTGCTGTTTTCTACTTTGCCCGTTACCCCTGCATCATACGAGCGCACCCCGCACCGTCCCGGAACCCCCACCGATAAAGGCTCGTCGCCTCTGAACTCCCTTTCTTCCATCGAGATCACGCAATGTACGTAACGATTGCAGAATTATTGTGAACCGACGTCAAACATCGTCTCGTATTAGAGATCTCTCCTCATGGCGATAAAATTTCAATATCTAATAAATATTTGCCTGCCGTGGCAGTGAATTCAGAAATAGAGATCTATTTAAAAGTGAAGGAAAAAATATATTGCTCAGAATTCCTTTCACGAAATGTTATCAATACGATAAAATATTGAGCTATAATAATATATCGAAACGTTTAAAGTAATAACATTATTAAACTATTTTTCTAATTGTAAATACAAATAAAAAATTTGTGTGTGTGTGTGTGTGTGTGTGTGTGTGTGTGTGTGTAATATGCAAATATAATATCCTTAAAAATAATAAAAAAGGACTCGACGCAATTAAATTTATACACTAATCAAATTTAATTCCTATTATATTCATATTTTAGTTTTTTGCTAATTAAAACCGTGTTGTTTATTATATTTTTTAATCGACGAGATATACTGATGATGACAATAATTCAATGTTTCTCTCTCTGCTGTTATTCCATGCACTATATTTTCCTAGCATTGCGATAATCCGTGATATCAGTTTAATGTAGCCCCAATGTACGTTATTATACAATAACACAATGCAATAACACTTCGACAATATCGTTTACGAGATTTTCCGTCAAAAAATGTACGTGCGTCAGGATGTGTTATCTGTGATATATGCCGCACGCGACATTAATCTACATCATAACTGTAACGCATACGCGAAAATAAAAGTGTCGATCCCTGCACGAAAAGAATGATTTTGCTAAAATACCTGATAATTTAACTATACAGATTTCTGTAAATAATTTTATTTAATTATCAAAATAATTACGTAGTTCAAACATAATAAGCAATGTCGTAAACATGTTTAACGTTATAGTAACCAACTTGATCGTCCTACATAATTATTTTGATAAACTAACAAAATTATTTTCAGATCTGTATCTATACAGCTAAATTTTTAGATATTTTAGCAAAACCAATTTGTCTGTAAAGAACAGTATGTTGAAATATTTTTACTTACGGTATATTTTCCGTTATCATTAATGTATAGTATATAGTATATATATAATAATAAACATAATATTAAATTTTTTAACTGATCATATTATTTGCATATTATACTTTTTAAATCAATAATAGATAAAAATTATATAGAAATAAAGAGTATCAATAATAGATAAAAATTATATAGAAATAAAGAGTTAAAACGAGATTGGACGGATTAAAAATAATCAATAAAATAAAGGACTACAAATACAAGCTATAGATATTGCTTAATTTATTAAAGATGTTAAAGTTATATTATATTAATGAATAATAGAGCTTTAGCCACACGCTAGATATAATAAGCGATATTTATTTAATAATTATATATATAAATACAAATTAAAAAGTGAAAATAGACGTTTCGGCCCTAAAAGAAGCCATCTTCAGTACAAAAATTAATATAATAATGAAGAAAAACAATAACATTATATGATATATTTTTTGGTTATACATGATGCGAATCTGAGTCGTTATTCCGATTACAATTTTTATACAT